>NW_028245964.1:780000-872356 GCF_964263255.1 Lissotriton vulgaris
AGTGATATATTAGTAATTTGCCACCAAATTGGATTAGTCTTCAGAAAGTAAATTTGCAAGACCATGGAAGTTAATCAATCAGCAGAATAATTGTCGCATAAAGATTTGAAAGAACGTACGAGATCACCTCTATACCTTTGACTTTTATCTCAAAGCGTCTAAAAACCTACATCCAAGTGCAGTTTGACACCAGTTTGATATGTAGCAGATTTCTTGTTTTAAATGTAATCCAATAAGGAGAACAAAACTATTGCCCTGAAGAAGGTGGCTTAAATACGAATGTTAGAAATTGTATTTGATGTGCGGCACACCGTCGTGTTGATTAAACTTTTGATTTGAATAGTTATTTCTGGGTGCCTCCGGGTATAGTCCCCTCTGACCCTGGGGGATTGTAAATCGTACACAAGCGAAAAGTACAGCGCCAACCCAATGGCACTCCTTGTGAGACGTAGTCTCTGTGATTGGTTACAATGTAGTCCGTTTCTATGAATAAAGTAATTTCCAACCACTCATTGTTAATCCAAAGCAGTAGCTTCTTTATTCCAAATTTCTTTGGAGTCTTTTCTTTGTTAATATTCAGATCTGTCACATAGCAATTCGTTTTTCTAGAACATAAAACAATCGCTCCATCATTTGATTCCAACTCAAATTGCGATGTATGTATCCCTATGCATTTCGGGACCCATGCCTTTCATCAGTGTATTGTACAATCTGAAATTAAAGGAATATTGATTTTATTGTATTATACAGGAGTGGTAACTCTTCCTACGAAGAGCCCAAATGTGACGTGAGCATGCTAGGAAATAAGCTGGAAATACATGGTGAGTGAGGGAAGAATATAAAGTAACAAATCTCTGGATCGACTGTGGTTTGTGCTTAAACGATTTCGAGTGAATCAGTACACAGTAAAATTCACGAAACTTCAGAACTTGGGTAAGCTCGAGACAAAGTGCGTTCTAGTGCATAACAACAAAACACTAAAAACAATGTGTCGCCATAACCCGTTTCGTTAGTGTCAGAAAACGAAAAAACCTTACAAGTGCCCAAGTGAATGGTGTGTGTAGCGGTCGAAAGATGTTGATTCAACCGACATAGGTTTAACAAAGTGGGGTCTTTAAACGGCACGGTGTCATTCGAAACATGCTGACAAAATGAAGTACTACTGATCTTACAGCATAAAGTTGGCGTGGCGGCGTGTCTCAAATTAAAGTCTGCTAAACTTCGTCCGTGTAATCGTGTGTATGAACAATGCGGTAGACCCCAAAGACGGACTAATTTATGTCGGCCATCTTTGAACAGTGACAGTTCTCATCAACCATATGAATAGGGCTGTGTAAACGCTCAAAAGGACACGACCATGTGTGTGAACACTGTAATGGGACTAAAGAATACGCTGGAATGTTGTGGCCATCTTATAACGCTAGCGTAGCTCGTTAAGTGTATCAGAAAAGTAGTACTGTTGTTTTAAAACTCTAAGAAGGACCACTACGTGTGGCGGCCATCCTACGCGAGTATCTTGTAAGCAACCCTAATCTGACCCACGGTGTAAATGCGAGAAGGATTGTAAACTGCTCCATGATTGGAAACTTTCAAATGTCAGTCCATATCTCAAATATAGGGAGTACCAAGTACTTTAGGAAGGTGTCTACTCAAAAGGAACACCGTGAGCAAAAATGTACCGATGTACAGGTGTAGTAAACCAATTAATAAAGTCTATGAAATATACACGAAATGTGGAGAATTGAATACATACGTTTCAACCCCTGAGATGTAAGCACAAAAAACAATTGTTACTGTATAATAACAAAAAATAATTACTAAAGAAACTCAACCATTCATCATGTACTGTTAGTGAGTGTCCAACAAAATGTGCCATATTTATAGAAAACAGCTGTACTCAATACGGTCGTACAACGAGTGGGTAACCTTAGACGCCAGGATTTACTGTCTACCCACATGAGTCAGAAAACTACTGACAGACCAGTCTGTTTCAAAATTCTCGACTAGGAGTATGCAAATCAAAAGAACAATTATGAAGAACTGGCAAATGATACAAACTGAACCTGATTTCAACGGGATCTTCAATCATACTCCACTTTTCGCTTTTCAAAGATCAAAGAACATTAAATGTCTATTGGAAACTACACCTAAAACGATTGGGATACGTTTTACCGGCACAAAACCTTGTCATAACTGCAGTCATTGTCATAACGTCATCCAGGGTAACACATTGAACCATCCATCCTCTGGCAAAGTAATTAAACTGTTCACTAACGCCACGTGCAACTTGAAAAATCTGGTATACCTTCTGAAATGTCCCTGCGGATTGCCCTACGTAGGGAAAACAAAGAAAAATAAAGGTTTGTCTTACTGAACATAAGAGCACCATCAGGAACAAAGTCATGTAGGCACCATTCGCTGCACACTTTGTTAATAACAATCATAACATCAGCCAAATACGATTTTTGGTATTGGAGGTTGTTCCGCTCAGACAGGGCGTAGACAATAGGAAGAGACTACTACAATGTGAACTAGTTTGGATAAAAAGCCGGATGCATGCCAGCCCAAAGGTCTGAACGACCGTATGGAGTATAGCTGTTTTCTGTAAATATGACTTATTGTTGGACACTCACTAATAGTACATGATGAATGGTTGAGTTTCTTAGGTAATTATTTTTTGGTATTATATCGTAACAATTGTTTTTTGTGCTTACATCTCAGGGGTTGAAACGTATGTACTCAATTCTCCACATTTCGTGTATATTTCATAGACTTTATTAATTGGTTCACTATACCTGCACATAGGTACATTTTTGCTCATTGTGTTCCTTTTGAGTAGACACCGTCCTAAAGTAACTGGTACTCCATATATGACATATGTACTGAAATTTGTAAGTTTCCAATTGTGGAGCAGTTTACAATCTTTCTCGCATTTACACTGTGGGTCAGATTAGGGTTGCTTACAAGATACTTACTTAGGATGGCTGCCACACGTAGTGGTCAGTCTTCGAGTCTTAAAACACCAGTACTACTTTTGTGATACACTAGACGAGCTACGCTACCGTTATGATTGCCGCAACATACCAGCGTACTCTTTAGTCCCATTACAGTGTTTAAACACACGGTCGTGTCATTCTTTTGAGCGTTTACACAGCCCTATCCATATGGTTGATAACTGTCACTGTTCAAAGATGGCCGACATAAATCAGTCTGTCTTCGGGGTCTACCGCAGTGTTCATACACACGATTACACTGACTAAGTTTAGCAGACTTGAATTTGAGACACGCCGACTTTATGCGGTAAGATCAGTGGTATTCATTTTGTCAGCCTGTTTCGACCCCACTTTGTTAAACCTATGTCGGTTGAATCAACATCTTTCGACCGCTACACACACACACACACACACACACACACGCCATTCACTTGGGCACTTGTAAGGTTTTTTTCGCTTTCTGACACTAACGAAACAGGTTATGGTGACACATTGTTTTTAGTTTTTTGTTATGCACTAGAACGCACTTTGTCTCGCGCTTACCCAAGTTGTGAAGTTTCGTGAATTTTACTGTGTACTGATTCACTCAATCGTTTAAGCACAAACCACAGTTGATCCAGGGAGAATTTGTTACTTTATATTCTTCCCTCACTCACCATGCATTTCCAGCCTATTTCCTAGCATGCTCACGTCACATTTGGGCTCTTTGTAGGAAGAGTTACCACTCCTGTATAATACAATAAAATCAATATCCCTTTAATTTCAGATTGTACAGTAAACCCCTGATGAAGGGCATGGGTCCCGAAATACATACATCGCAATTTGAGTTGGAATCAAGTGATGGAGCGATTGTTTAATGTTATTGAAAAACGAATTGCTATGTGACAGAACTGAATGTTAACAAAGAAAAGACTCAAAAGAAATTTGGAATAAAGAACCTACTGCTTTGATTAACAATGAGTGGTTGGAAATGACTTTATTCATAGAAACGAACTACATTGTAACCAATCATAGAGACTACGTCTCACAAGGAGTGCCCGTGGGCAGTGCCATTGGGTTGGCACTGTACTTTGCGCTTAAATATGAATGTGCCATTGAAATGCGTAGACACATTATTAAGTGGTGTTAAATTGGGCAGGAGTCGGTATTAAGTAATAGACAGGAAATTAATTCTGTGCTCCATGCTGTCTAACTTTAGCCTAATTAACACAGGAATGGCATAGTGTATTTTCTTTATAGTTTCTCCTTTTAGAATTGTTTTTGTTTAACTGTTTTTAATGTGATGAAGTGATTTTGTTTGAGCTATGTTTAATATGCATTTGTGAAATTTATGGACTTAAAAAATTAGAGGAATATTTTTACTAAACTTATTAGTTCATTTAGAAGTGCTTCTCTCGCGTGCTTTCAGTGCTGGTATGGATGAATGGTGAGAGGTGCGAATAAGTCTAATTTGTATCCTATCCAAAGGGAATCCTTCTCTTTCAACCTTTCCCGTTGGTATACAGGTCTTGCCTCTATCAGCATATACAGGTCTTGCCTCTATCCAGCACAGAATGTGACCTTCCGAGGAGGATGAGTGGATGAAACCCACATGAAGTCCTTTCCGCGTCCATAATAGACAGTGGATATTCAGGAGATGACTATAAAGTTCCTGGCTCACTCGAATTCTGTTTCTACAGGTCTTACATCTGCTTGCTCTCAAACTTTTGGATCTTGTTTCTGTGATCTGCCAAACGGTGGATGAGGGTCCTACAGTGGTGGCGAAGGTTACAGTGGCTCCAGTATCCAGGAGCTTAATGGCTTGGGTGCCAATCTCTCAATCTGTTAATCTAGACCTGCAGTGATGGATGAACCCCTCCCCCCCTCCATCCCCCGCATAACCCCCCCCTCCTGCCCAGTCATCCTTTGGCTGGGTTGTCCCTTTAGCCCTCACAAGCTCATGCTGCCGTAGTGTGGACAGTCTGGCTGGACATGAAGGCATTTAGAGTTGGACTTAATCAAACAACCACCACCATCCTTTACATACACAAACTAGATGGCGTGGGATTGTGGACTGTATGTGTCGAGGTGGTTCACATGTGGCTTAGGGGCAGCAATGTCGCATTTGCCTGGTAGAAGCTCATCTAGAGTCTCGGGTAACGTAACAGTGGATGCTCTGCCTTCTTACTCAAACCACAACCCAAAGGGATTTAGGATCTTCAGGTTGGGATTTTCATAGGTAGATCTCTTTACCACTGCCCATAAGAAGCGCCCTTAATTTTGTGCCAGATGTTTCCATTAGAATAGTTCCCTGGGGATGGCCTGCTGTTTGAGTTTCCAATTATTATTTGTCTGTCTGAAGCATTACTGATCACGTAAATCAGATCCAGATTACCTCAGATTGGGCAGTGAAGATCTGTTGGCACTCTGCAGTCGACCACTTCTTCCTCTGCAGTACAGGGTGAAGCTGCTCTCTGCAACCACATAGTCTGATCTTCCTCCTCCATTTCCAACGCTGCACATATGGCTATTTAATGATGCCAGCTAGAGTCCATTTTCTGGCTTTGATAACGTTTAAAATTTCATGTTGGCCGCCATCTACTCGGATTGCTGGGGCAAACTCATTTAGTGGTGCGCATTGTAAGGTCTAATTCCCTTTAAATCTATCCTATCCATAATCTTGCAATTTGTGTTGTACCGTACGCAGCAGGGCCGGGCAGCGATTGCCATTAAGGGCTTTTTGGATGCCCGGTCTGCCTTCATGACGTTCTGATCAGCCATACATGTTTATATTGCCATTAGTGGCACGTTTTCTGAAAGATTTGCTTTTTCCTCAATAGGATTTAAAATGTGTTGACCTTCTTAATAGCCTCATTATTCGAGCTGATGCACACTTAGTGTGAGTTCCCACTCTCAACAGTATTATAGGTGGCAAGAACCTAAGCTCCTAGGGTAAGATAACTTTAGGCCCTCTGTTTGTTCATCTTTCACAGTTTTTTTGTAGTTTTTTTTACTAATTAAGTTGGTCCTTCGCACTGGCTCATCCTTCTTACTGAAAGCAGTGTCTTAATATCTGCCAGTATAGATTCACCTTTTATTTTCCTTCACTGCTCCCATCCAATTAAAATGAGAAGCGACTGCCAAGACTGGATCCTACAAGTGGTGTCCTATTAAATTGACTGCATCCAAGAGAATGGAATGGAATGGAATGCATCAGCAACTCTTTGTGGGCCTTGCAGGAACCTGGGAGAGCAAGGTGGTGACCAAACCACACCATTTAGAATGTGTTCATCTGCCTGAGGCTCTGTTCTATCCGATCCATGAAAGATCCTCCAGAGGGCATCCTTGCCCATGCAACAGAGTATTTGCTGCTTTCATATTTCTTTTCAGGGGATTCGTATTGCAGACAACTGCTGGGCAGCAACATGATATTCCTTGCATACTTTTGCCGATTGCTGCCTCATATCTCAGGCATGGGTACTTTTCTTGAGCAGTGTTGCAGATTTCCTCTGTTAATAGGCCTTACTTAGTCACACCTACAAGAGTTATTGCGTTGGGACTTATTCTTGAGGTGAGTAATCTGCAGAAACATGTATCCATTAGGAGAAAGTTACTTACCTTTTAATGACATCATTTTTGGCTGATGCATAATCTTACTGCGGATTCCTCACAACCCTCCTCCCTCAGTGCCGGGTTAATATGATCCCAAAGCTTACAAACCTATGCGCTGCATTTGTTGCTGTTGAATTCTCTTGGTTCCGATCTGCACACATGTGGGGGACGAAGGAAGAGTTTCAGGAACTTATGCCAGCATGTCTGTTGGCACTTAACAGACTTCTATGTCTACACATTCAGCTGTGTAATCATGCTGAGGCTGTATGAAGTCACCTGGAAGCTGTGGGAGGAATATTGCTGGAAAAATGTTTTTTAGATCACTCAAGCCTTAAAAGATCATTCAGAATGTGAGGAATCTGTAGGAAGATCAGCCATCAGAAATATTGTCCCTAAAAGTAAGTAATAGTCGTCAATTGCACGTTCTTTCTGGTAACTTCAATAACTTGGTATTTTAAGAGTTCACACGTGATTGTACAGCTACTTTGTTTTCCTCTTCAGAAATGGAAAATTACCGCCCTGTATACAATGGAGACGGTCTAGAGAATATAGATATTGGTGCAGACATGGAGATGGACTACTTACCCGATAACTATAGTGACCGTGGCCGCTTTCACGACATGATGGCATAAATCTGCTTTGCACAAGGTAAGGTTGGCTGGTTGAAGGTGTTGTATGCTTTTGCTAGATAGCTCAATGTTTTAAAGTGAGCAAAGGCCTATGACTGTAAGCAACCTACTCGTGCTGTCAAATTTGGTGATAATTGTGGGCCAACCCATGTCATGTTTGCTCCTCATGTGACATTATGACTTGAGACTGTTTGTCGACAGTTATGTATTCTAGCCTTATAACAAAGAAGTTTCTAGAAAACAAGCCAAATCCTTCTTAAATCACTCTTGAATGTGCCATTTGCATATTCTGAATGCTCTGGTGAAGCTATAAAAGGACACTGGATCGGAGTTTAAGGTAGCTAGTCCATTTTGTAGGAACTCAAACTGAGAAACGTAGGCATAGTGAAGTTGCACCTACCTGGTAAAGACCATTTGTGATGAATGAGGCTGAAAATACTTTTTGTGTTCTAGAAGATAGCTGTGCTATAGAATTGGGTTAGGAACCTCTTTCTGCTCCTAACTTTATTGATCTAATTCAAACATGGTTTCAAATTTAGACAGACTAGTTACATACTGAACTTGTTAAAATCAAAAGTGTATGCAATCACTACTGTCCATGCATCCATCTTGTGTATTGCATTAACCAGAGCACTTTGTACTGATCTACCTTGTGGACCAAACCTGCTTCAAGTCGATTATGCACAAATGTTTGTATTGTACTTCTTATGTGGAGGGTTCACACCCCTCTTATCTTAATCCATGTTTTTTATTTAAAATTTTGATCTGATCGACTACTAGCCGCAGATTCCTTAACGTAGAATTATCCCCAGACGCGAGACTGGATCCGGAAAATGTTCTTTGCCACATCTCGGCAGGCTGGGGGCGGTACCACTTGACTCCTCCCTGACGACGTCCGCAGGGCCGAGTCACGTGGTACTGCCCCTGGCACGCAGAGAGGCTGCGGCAACGAAAATTTTCCGGATCCAGTCTCGCACCTGGGGATAATTCTACATTAAGGAATCTGTGGCTAGAACCGTCTTTACCAGATATGTCATTACCAAAGGTAAGTAACGCAAGGTTTTTCCTGCTTGGCCTCAGTTGTCAGTCTTCAGGACTGTCCATGGAAGCTGACCGTCTCAGTTCCCACTTCGTTGATTCTTGCTTCGTCCCTATTGGGCTGTCGAAGAATAAAGAAGTCAAGTAGTGGATGTCATATGGAAGTAGTAATAATAATAGGTACCTGTTCTAAAATAATCATACATTTGTTTAAGGGATCTGTTTTGATCCTATTGAACTGTTTGTACTTAATGTTGATGCCATAACAGCAGTTTATACACTCGTGTATGACCTTAGCTTTCAAATTCTGTTCATTCAATTTCCCTTTGAGAAGGGTTCAAGGTCTTCAAAAGGCTACAAATCACGGTTACAGTAGGATGAAATGAGTGAAATAGCTCTTCAGGCTGAGATGCTAATTGGTCAGTTAACAACTGCTCTGTCAACCTAGACATATAAGAGAATAAAACGACAAATTGGAGGCAAGCTGAACTCTTCCACGTCTGGTCAGTTCCTTAACAGGGGAGAGGTATGAGTAATTATATACCCATATACCTCTGTTACCTACTTTGTACTGACCTGTTTTTTTGGCATTCCTGGCTAATTCATCTTACCAGTTAACATGCCAGCATAAATGGCATTTCAATCTGAGGTTTTGTTTTTTGCTGGAAACCTTGTGTACAATAGAGACCGCATCTTTCTTGATGTGGGTCAGAAGGAGGTTCACCCATTTTCTGCGTTTTATTTTACACCGGTTCAGCCCCTTCTGAAAGGGAGCACATTGGTAATCTTTCTTGTGCATTATTGCCTCTGTGCAATAGGCTTGTTCCTTTGCACCAGTGCCCCTCATCAACACTGCTCTGCTCCATCTGCAAGAGATCTGGAAATTATGCATAGTAAATTGATTGAAACTCTGCAGCCAATATTATTTTCTAAATTCATTCCTCTTGGTAGCCTTCCATTCTCCAAGTTAATATTCTTGCTAAGGTCATAACATTTATTAAAGGCCCTTTTCCCTTGTAGTCCCGAGGCTCAGGCGAGAGCGATGTACCCACATTCCATGCACAAAGGAACATGATCAAAGATCTTGGAATGTTGCACTGCTGGCCTGTATTAGTTTTGTGTGCCATTGTATTCTTTTCCTGGAGCACACAACATTCCACTGTTGCAGCATAACATTGTTCATTGCCATGGACTATACTGGCCATTAAAGGGCTTCTACTTGAGGTATAGGCCCAATCCACAGTGAAGGATATGTAGCATGGGAGAGAGTCTTTAACAACCATTACATTAGCCCTATAAAGCTCTTGGAATGTTCCAAGCAGAGGCCATAATGGCCTTATTTGGGAGGGAGAAGCAATAGGTCAAACATTGGAAAGCTGAAGCAGAAGGTTTATACCTACTAGTATTGGCTCTTTGTGCCACTCTGACTTCCCAACATACCAGGGATATAATATTCCTCTGCCGAGGGATAAATTGTCAGTTAAAGGCCCTAAACCCGCAGCCCAGCCCTTTAACACCATCGATGCTAGTGTTATTTTCCTCCTGTGCTGTCCTTTTCCTTTTCCCATTGTTCATGACGAGCTGGGCTCGTCATCAGTGTTTGAGGAGGCTACACCATGACGAGCCCAGCTCGTCATCAGCCTCGAAGGGGTTAATAGTAGTGCTGGTTTTTAACAATCTGTGTAGCCTGAGGCAGAAGTGCTATGATTTTGTTAGAACATTACACTCCCTTGTTAATTATGGTTAAAAAGGGATAAACCAATACAGATGTTGAAACGTTGAAGCAGCAGGTCTCCAGCCATTATTGACCACAAGATACTAAATTGTTTTTAATAGAGCGCAACAACATTCTAATGTTCCAATAGCGCTCAACAATCTAATGTTTTAATACTTTTTGATCTGTGCTGCGATATTACAAAGTACTCTGAACCAAATTACTAAGGTGTGTACTAGTCTGCAGAAGAAATTGAGTAACACCAGATGCCCTTCGGTGAGGTGTATTCCTTTGGCAGAGCCAGCCCCAGATCCACATCTGTGCTATTTATTTGCACCTCCACTATTCCACCTCTGCGTAAGTGTACGTTTGGAGGCAAGGGAGACAAGACCTTCATTATAGCTATGTGAAGGTCTTGTCGTCTCCCTTGCCTCCACACTGTAGTTTAAATGTTCAGTCTAAAATTCTCCTTTCAGCCGCTATAGACTGTGATAGACGCGAATCGGGACTCATTTGTATACATGAGGATACCAGTTTTTAAGTGGTAATAAAGTTATGTGAAGATCTTGTCTCCCATGCCGCCACATTGTCTAGATTAGGTCTTCAGTATAAAATTCTCCTTTCTAATGAGGCTTCTATATTGATTGTTCACTTTTTCAGACGCTGATTTAAACTGATAATTCAGCATTTATTAAATTAATATTTCTTGAATTTTTGCCATCATTGCCAGAGTAACTATTTTTTCTTCTGAACATTCTGTATTTTATTTTAATTTTTAGATTGGTTTATTTTTTTAAGGCGTCTTTGGATTTAATATCAAAATGCAAAATTCACTTTCATTTACTTTCCTATGTAACTTTTAAGCATGGCCTGCTTTAACACTAACGTTTCTAGTTATTTTTCTAGATTTACCCACCTCCTAAGTATGGATGGTGGGGTGTATTCTGATAAACCCAAAGGAGCTCGTACTGGGTGGCTACATTTGTGCCTTAAAAATTGTTACATGGTTTGTTTCAAATCCATAAGTGCCAGCACCCAATCTGTGAGCTCTAAGGAGGGGTATGTTAAAAGGTATCCAACAGGATGTTATTGGGATATTGGAGTAAATGGAATTCCATCACACATTCTAGAGGCCATCCCCAAGTGGATCCTCTGCAATCAATTGATAACTTGTCCAGTGGGTTGCCAGGTATGTGTTCCTTGAGTTTAGCTTTCCAGGGCAGTTGTCTTTTTCCATTCACACTCTCGTTCTTGGAAATCAATCCCGGAGTTGAACCAGAACACCAAGGTGCTTAGAAGTGAAATTATATAACCTCAAGGCTGACTTTGTTATCCTAGTTTATCCATTTTAAAAGGCTCATTAAAGGAAGCAGAGTGGGTGCAAACTTTATTATAGCGTAGTGGCGCATTTATGGCTGCTCATGCATTGTATCTGTTTTGCCCAGCATTCATTGTAGGTGTATAAAATGCAGTCTTTGCATGCTAGCCCTTGGTCTCATGACCTCAATAATGGGGGGGAAAAGTTGGTAAACCAGAGTTGCCTCACAAGTAAACATGTATGTGATAGAGGCTTCTAGCTACAGATTCCTTACCTTTGAATTTCCCAGGGAGCAGACTGGATCCAGAAACTTGTGTGTGAGCAGTACCTCTGTCGGGTGGCTCGATCCATCTATGTTTGACGTTTGTTGTAACGCCGCAGTCTCGTATATTGGCGCCATCCATGTGCACTGCGTCAGTTGATCCAGAGACATCTGTAGTTTTTTTTTCCTCTTTGTCCGTCAAGGAATGACTGATACGGGTAGTTCAAGCTGTGTGAAGCAGGCCAGCGTGCCATGCCAGTACCCGACACCCATCTTGTTTGCTTGTGATCTCAGCGAGACCACGACTTTTCAAGTCTTGCTTGGACTGCTGAGCCATGTCGGCGAAGGCCTTGGGGGAGTCATCCATGAAACTCCTTGCTGCCCAGCAGGCTACTCGGTCGATACTCCTTGGAGGTCCCGATCGAAGAAGAGAAAGTCACAGGACAGCTCCAGGACCCTCTTCTCCACAATCAAGCTCCTCAGGATGCTCTGGAAAGAGGCTTAAGAAAAAAATCAAAGTGCACTTGACTTCACCTTGTCTGCCGGCCGTTGAGGAGACAGGTGAGGAGCATCGATGCACTAGGCACGTTTCCACTGAATCGTTGCCGGGTCCAACTCTGCACTGCCCCCCATTTCTGGGAGCCAGACAGACGCCCGCTCAGATTAAAGAGTTTTACAAGGCCATTCACCGGGTATTTGAGTGGGCCTACCCCTTCAGTGCACCTCTGTGTCCAGCAGGGTCGGAGGAGACCCCCAGCCTCTGCGCCGGTGGGTTCTCTTGAATCCGTTCCTTGTCTGCGCTGGTCGTGCCAATGCGACCTGCGCCATCCCTGAAGTCCATGCTCCCGGCGTTAGCCTCATTTTGAAACCCCACAACTCTGCCCATTGATGGGATTAGTCTATTCGGAGAGAAGGCAGACTCTGCATTGGAGCGTTTTAATAAATCTCGTGCAACGGCCAGATCCATGGGCCTCTCAGTAACACCTCATGCCCTATCTCCTTTTTGTGATAATGGGAGGAGTTTGCAGCCCCGTCGGCCAAACCCTAGCCACTGCACTGTAAAGACTCCCCAAGCTGTGCAAGGATGCGGTACATTCTGACCTCATGGGAATGGTAGCTAGAAGTCTTCTGCCACCCACCCCAGACAGCTCCATCCTCCAAGCATTCCTAGGTCTGCAAGACCATGTCAGTCCAGTTGGAGGGAGAATTCAACATCTCCTCTGCTGGCAGTCCCTAAACAGTGTGTCTTGCAGTTCATTCGGGATGGCTATTCTTTTTCCTTTGTCTTTTCCTCCCCTTTTACCGCCAACTCAAGAACAGCTGATGGAGGATCATCTATTACTCCGAGAGGAAGTTGCAGCCCTCCTGTTCAAGGGAGCTGTATAGAATGTTCCTATTTCAGAAGTATACAGTTGTTACTCCTGCTACTTTCTGATAACAAAAAAGAACAAAGGATACATCCTATTCTGGACCACTAGACTGTCTATCTCTTTCTCGAAGGAGAAATTCAGGATGTTCACGTTGGTTGGGTCTTTTCTGTCCTAGACCAAGGTGACTGGCTGGTAGAGTTGGACTTGAAAATGCGTATTTTCACATCCCATTCTGCCGGCCCAGAGGCGTTACCTGCCGTTCATGGTAGGTCACGAGCACTTTTTGTTCACTGTTACCCTTTGGCCTTACCAGCGCCCCTCATGTTCACCAAGGTGATGGAGGTGGTTCAATCAATCAATCAGAGACATTTATAGAGCGCACTACTTACCCGGAGGGGGGGGGGGTCTTGAGGTGGTCTTGGGTCAGGCGCAGGTCGGTCGGGAGGGAGTTCCAGGTCTTGGCGGCCAGGTAGGAGAAGGACCTTCCTCCTGTTGTCGTTCTTCGGATGCGGGGGACGGCGGCGAGGGCGTGACTGGCTGATCGGAGGTGGCGTTTGGGAGCGTAGAAGTTGATGCGGTTGTTGAGGTAGCTCGGGCCTTGATCGTGTAGGGCTTTGTGTGCGTGGGTGATTCTTTTGTTGACGGGGAGCCAATGCAGGTCTCTCAGATGTCCGGAGATGTGGCTGTGTCGTGGGATGTCGAGGATGAGTCTGGCTGAGGTGTTCTGGATCCGCTGGAGTCTCTTCTGGAGCTTGGTGGTGGTTCCGGCGTAGAGGGTGTTGCCGTAGTCCAGTCGGCTGGTGACGAGGGCCTGGGTGACTGTCTTCCTGGTCTCGGTGGGGATCCACCGGAAGATCTTCCGTAGCATGCGCAGGATGTTGAAGCACGACGAGGAGACGGCGTTGAGGCTTATCTGTGCAGGTTAGGGGTATCTGTCTTTTCCCATACCTCAACGACTTGTCTGTTGAAGGCGTCCTTGTCCCAGGCTGTTGTCTCCCACCTCCAGACTGCAGTAGACCTCCTACTTTACTGGGGTACTCTATAAAAATGCCAAAGTCACACCTTACTCCTTCTTAGATGCTCCCTTTTCTGAGCTATTCTGGACACAGTGCAGTTTCAGACTTGTCCTCCGGAACAGCAAGTCCTGGGAATTCGGGTTATGATACAGATGTTTCAGCCTCTAGCCTGGATTTTGGTGAGTGACTCTGCTGCTACTGGGACTCATGGCCTCCTGCATTCTGTTAGTAAATCATGACCGATGGCGTATGCAGGCTCTGCATAGTAACTGAAGTTACAACGGGCGCAGCATCAGGGGAACTTCTCGGCAGGATTCAGATCTCAGAGGTTACTGCAAAGTAATGCACCACAATTGAGTCAGTCGGACCCCTCCCCCTGCCCCAACAGATGCATCACTCTGTGGAAAAAGGTAGGGCTAGGACCTTTCTCAAGATTTGCCCGGCGCTAACCGCCCTTGTACCATTCAAGTTTACCAAGCAATGAGGCAGGCGCCGGAGACCAGAAGGCAGGAAACAGAAGTTTATTCCGACGGAGCAGAACACATCAGATCGGACAACAAGGTATCGTCTCGAGGTGCTCTAACAGCCACTCGGAGGCCTGGCCTCTTATACACTAGTTTATGGCATGTGACCTTCCTTCAATACAATCACAACTTTGTAGGGCATGGGAAACGACATCCCCGTAATCCTCGTGTTAATCCCACCCCCATATACATTCACAATGGAGGTCCTCAACCTGCTGATAAGAGAGGGTCATCACGCAGCTGAGTGTTTCGTCGAGTCTTAGGATGTGTGCGCCTGATCATGTCACAGGGGGTGGGGAGGTCTGGATCAATAGAGGGTCCTTTGAAGGAGAGCGACCTCATACAATAAGGGCAGTAAATGATATCTCTCGGCTTAGGCAATGGCCTCGGACCTGTGTGGACAGTCGGACACGGGGTGAGGGGCCATCAATGGAGAGGTATTCATGCTGTGTGGACAATCCAGTGCAGGAGGGAGGTTTAGCAACAGAGGGGCATTCATGGGAGGGGAGGAGGTGCGGGTCAGGCGCTGGCGTGACTCTCAAGGACAGGGTCATGCAGAAGGGTCGTGCTCAGAAGGAGGAGGGAGGGGGAGCCGGGGTGCGCAGAGGATGCTTGCTGGGTCAGAGGGACGTGCTGGCGATCGATCGTGGACAGGGAGACCATGATACCTAAAATGGCTGCCATGCACGTAATACATAGGTGACCTAGAATAGCTGCCGTGCATGTAGTACATAGGTGACAAGCTGGCGCAGATGATGTTTAGATCGCAAGTCAAAATTCCACAGTCCTCCCTTTTAACATATCTCGCCAACTTGTCAGTTTGAATTTATCCCCATAAGGCCACGTATTTCTACTTCATAGAGGGGGCTCATGTGCTCATTTCGGAAGTCCAAAGTCTTTGGGCACATACAGTTAGAAACAAGGCCGCACAAGGGTGGCAGACATTGGATACCTAAACAACACCCACATAAGATCACAACAGGTATCAACACAAAGGAAAACAACCTCCAACCCCAGTTCTTCAAAGTGTCCCAAAACCAGCTCCCAAGCGACCATCCTTCCTGTTCTTGGTGAACCTCCGAGGAAAGTCTGTGGAGGTGTTCAATAGCCTTGTAGACTGAAGGCGAGTTGTCAGGCACGTAGGTGCAGCAGCTGGATCCGATGATGCGGCATGCTCCTCCTCGGTCGGCCAGGACCACGTCTAAGACAAGACGATTTTGGAGGGTCACGAGGCGGACCGCCTGAAGCTCCGCAGTGTTGTTGGCGAGGATACCAGCCGTGATGTTGATCGTTGTTTCTACTGCCTGGGTCAGATGTCGGATAGCACGGCTGTTTGCCATGGGGCCCCACAGAGGAACAAGTCCCTTTGCTGCATCCAGGAACTGTGCTCCAGTGGAGTCGGCTTGTCCAAGGTCGTCTGCACGTCTCTGCCGGTGATGGTTGGCTGGGGCTACATATGTGGGTGGAAGCCAGTGGCATGCGGGAGCAACCCGCAGATCCAACAGTTTGTAGCATTTGCAGCAAGGTTGTGTTGGTGCAACAGTTGCACGAAGGAATTGTTCCAGAATTCCCTGCGCCTTTCTCGGAGCTGAGGCGACAGAGATATTAGGTGATGCTCTTTCAGGGGTGTTGGCTGTGCAGTAGGTAGCAATGTCTCATGAGCCGGTGTGCTTTCCTCCAGAATCCAGAAGGAGGTCATGAGGAGGAGGCAGAAGAGGAAGACAATGAATAGTGCGATTGTCTTTGATTTGTGCAAGTTGTCAGTCTTTGGATTTCTATACTGGGTATTTCCTGTTGCTTCCATCATCTTCTTATCTGGCGCTTCCATCATCTTCTTATCTGGCGCTTCCATCACCTTCAAGGGGGCTCGGTAGCGGGCAGAACCACAGACTTCGTTTAGCTTCTCTCCCGGCAACCCTTGATTGTGTTTAGGTCACCGTTCTGAGATTTAACTTAGTCCGTGGCCTACTTAGCCGAAACTCCCTCCTTTCGACGCAGGAAATACCCTTCTCTGGATGGCACGGTGGGATCAGAGAATTTTGCAAGTTCGAGTGCCTCAGTATCGGGATAACAGTCCAATATCGGTCGGTCTTTGCTCAGGAGCTCTTCTTGGGTGCTGACGTTTTCTGTCGTGGCCAGGTTCGCAGAGACCTTCCGGCAATGATGCGCGTGCAGCCAGTGCTTCTTCCCCTCCACTCGGAGTGCTGTTCGGGTGGTGATCAGCACTTGCCAGGGGCCCGTCCACCGAGGTTCCAGACTCTTGGTGCGCTGGAAATTTCGTATTAATACGAAATCTCCTGGTTGGATGTCGTGGCCGGGGCCCCTGGAAGCATCGGGGATGGCCTGCTGCACCTGTTGATGAATGACAGACAACGTTTTAGTTAACTTGCACAAATAATCAGATAGTAGGACGTCCGGGACGTCATGAATGGAGGTCGGTTTGGGAGCAGTCCAGAGATTCATCGGACGCCCAAACACGACCTCGTAGGGGGTCAAATGGTGCTTGGTGGGGGTGGAACGCATCGATAACAAGGCCAGTGGGAGGGCATCCGGCCAGTTGAGTCCAGTGGTGGCCACTATTTTTGCCAGTTTCAGCTTCAGCGTGGCATTATGGCGTTCCACTAGACCAGCGGATTGGGGGTGGAAGACCGCATGAAATCGTTGCTTCACCCCTAACCCCTTTAGGATTAATTGGATAACCTCAGCTATGAAGTGGGGGCCATTGTCGCTCCATAAAATTCGACAAAGGCCATAGCGAGGGAAGAATTCCTTCAGTAGTACTTTGGCAGTAGTCATGGCAGTGTTGTCACGGGTTGGATAGGCTTCTACCCATTTGCTGAAGGCACACACGATGACTAGTACGTACTTCAGGCTTTGGCATCTCTCTAATTGGATGTAGTCCATCTGAAGGACCTCAAAGGGATGATTGGGGGTCCCGAACCCTCCCCGGGGTACTACAGTTCCTTTCCCGGGGTTGTGTTGCAGACAAATAAGGCACTGCTGAACCAGGCGTCTGGCTGAGTCGGGGATTTTATCGTTATGCCAGACTTTGGAAATGAGTTCGATCATGGGTGCAGATCCTATGTGTGCGGGGGAGTGAGCCATTGTCAGTATGGGAATCAGATATGAGTCAGGCAGCAACCATTTGTTTGCATCTTTTGTTCGCCAGCAACCCTCCTCATCCTTCAAACCCACCCTTGCCCATTTAGTCAATTCGTGAGGGGTGCTGGCCGACTGTATGTCTCTGATCATTTCCCTTGTGTCACTCCATTTTTCTGCTTGTGACCTGGTCACATATATGCGTGTCACTGTCCTATTCTCAGCTGTGGTTCGTGCAGTGATGTCGGCTAATGCATTCCCTTGTCCGACTAAGTCTGTCACTCTTTTGTGTGCCTGACATTTGATCACCGCTAATCGTTTGGGGAGGAGAACTGCCTCAATCAGAGCGGACACTAAATCTCCGTGGAGGATTGGGGTGCCGTGGGACGTCAGGAATCCCCTCTCCCTCCACAGGAGCCCAAAATGGTGGACCACCCCGAAGGCATACTGGCTGTCCGTATATACGTTCGCGGTGGTCCCTGCGGCTATGATGCATGCTCGGGCGAGGGCTATCAGCTCCGCTGCCTGGGCAGATCGTTGTGTGATGCAGGCTGTCTCAACTACTGTTTGGGCTGTCGTCACTGCATAGGCAGCTGAAGTGGTGCCATCTGGGAGTTTGATGCATGAGCCGTCTACCCATAGCTCTCCATCGGGGTCAGGAAAAGCAGTGTCTCGGAGGTCAACCCTACTCCTAGTCTGTTCGTCTGTGAGGGTCACACAGTCGTGTATGGGAGGAACGTCGGGGTCGTTTTCAGGCAGGGGTAACAATGTGGCAGGATTCAAAGTCGTGCATCTCTTAAGTGTGATGTGGGGTGCAAGCAGAGTCAACTCGTACCCTGTCAGTCGTGCGCTAGTCAGGTGTTGGGTCTTTGTCTGGTTCAAAAGGGTGTCAACTGCATGGGGCACTAATACAGTGAGGGAGTTGGAAAGTACGATTCCCTCGCTCTGACGGATGGAGACAGCAGCGGCAGCTACTGCTCGAAGGCAGGCAGGTAAGGCTCTGGCTACAGGATCAAGAGTGGCGGAGAAGTAGGCGCAAGGGCGCTGCTTAGGACCGATTGATTGAGTTAGGACAGACAATGCACATCCCTCCCTTTCGTGGGTGAAGAGGGAGAAGGGTTTGGAGTAATCCGGCGTTCCGAGGACGGGTGCTGAGCAGAGTGCATCCCGTAATTCCTTAAAGGAGGCTTGACACTCAGTGGTCCAAGGAAGCGGGGAGGGGACGTCTTTGGTCAGCAGGGCAAGTAATGGTTTCACAATGAGGCTGTAATTAGGCAACCACTGTCTGCAAAAAGAGGTTAGGCCAACCAAAGAGCGGACCTGCTTTTGCGTTTTTGGGATGGGGGTGTCTAGGATAGTTTGGATTCGGTCAGGGGTAAGTTTCCTCCCTTCCTTGGACAGAAGATGGCCTAGGTAAGTTACTTGTGGCTGGCAGAACTGTAGTTTCTTTTTGGAGACTTTATGGCCATTTTCTGCAAGGAAGTGTAGGAGTTGGACGGTGGCTGTCGTTGCCAGCGGGGTGGTGTCGGCCGCCAAAAGGATATCATCGACATATTGGATCAACACCACTCCCTCTGGTAGCTGGAAAGCATCCAGCTGTCTTTTGAGGGCCTGGCTGTAAATGCTGGGACTTTCAGTGTACCCCTGGGGAGCTCTACAGAATCGGTACGAGCGAGATTTTAAAGTGAAGCCGAAAAGATAACGGCTGTCTGGATGGATGGGGATAGAGAAAAATGCGTTTTTAAGGTCGATAACAGAGAAGGTGGTGGCAGTGGACGGGATGAGGGTCAGAATGGTGGTGATATCAGAGACCACAGGATATTGGGGTACAACTACTTTGTTAATCTCTCGTAAGTCGATGATGAAGCGGTACGCTTTCTCATCTCCTTCACCTTGCTTCTTAACAATGGGTAGGATTGGGCTGTTGCAGACGTTGCTAACCACCTCTTCAACCACTCCTGCATCTACCAGAGACTGAATAATCGCTACCAGTGCCTTCTCACCCTCTGGGGATATCCGATATTGCGGGAGTTTCGGGAGCATAGCGTCCTGTCGTACAGTTATGTGAATAGGATCAATCATCATTCGCCCCACATCAGAGTCATTTTTGGCCCACAGGTACGGAGGCAGGGTGTCAAGCAAGGACATGTCAGCGTCAGTTATGCAGCACATGTGTCGTGGGGGACGGGATCTGGGCATGTCTGGGTTGTCGTACAGGATGACTCGTATTCCATCTGGGGAACACCTAATGGTAGCTCGAAAATGCTTCAGTAAGTCAATGCCCATAATGGCGTCAGGGGAGTTGGAGGAAAGTAGGAATGTCGCGTCAGCAGTGTTGCTTTCTAGGTCAAAGGTAATAGGTACGGACAAGGGGTTAGTGGAGGGCGTCCCATCGAAACCTATCGACGTTATGTGTGAGCCAGACAAGGGTGCCCTTGGAATCAGTCGTTTTGATAACACACTACGTGTCGCCCCAGTGTCTACCAAGAATGGAGACTCTGTACCCAAGACCTTAGCGGTGACATAAGGACCTTGCTGGTCAACACAGAGCTCGACTGGATCCCTCCCTTGCCCCTGGCAGTCCTATGCAAAATCGGGGGCATTTTCACCTTCGGACAGCTGATATTGGTTCTGTCGGGGACGGTCAAATGTGTTCAGTCTCCCTGATCTGTCATTGCTGGTGCCGTTGGTGTGCCCTCGTCCTTGTACCCCATTTCTCGGACCACTTGCCACCTCCCTGGAGTCCCTATTTTTATTCATCTCTAGCACAACCGGACACTGGTATTTCCAATGGCCAAACCCTTTACAGAAGGCGCATTGGTCATTGCTAATGTCTCTACGTCCAGTGTGGGATGTTGGGGTGTGATCCTTAGGAGGTAGATCTCTGGGGGCGTTTGATTGGTAGTTCCCCCTTTGATGTTCCCGTCCTAGCGCTATACCCTGTATCTGGGCTATCATTACCCTTTCCTTCAAATCTTTCTTCTTTTTCTCGGACGCCCTATCATTCTCATTCTTTTGGTGCTCGTAATACTGAGCCATCTGAAGGATAGCTGCGGGTTTGGAGGCCCCCCAACTACTCTCACTCGTCTGCAGTTTTTGGGAGACCTCTTGTGTTAGACCCTTTACGTAATTTTGTACGAACAGGTGCTGTCCGGTTGCAGTGGTCATGTCCTGGCCACTGTAGTCGGAGAACACTGTCTCGAATCGGGAGAAGTATTCTGACACATCTTCCTGGGGTTTCTGTCGACAGGCCGTGACTATCGACCAGTCTACTTTTCTTTCCGGGACCAGTGTTTTTAATTTCTGGACTATTTTATCTGGGAGTTCCAGTATGTCTTTCACTGGTTTGCTCCCCGGTTCTCGCTGTCTATCTAGTTTACCGAGTTGGTCCCAGGTATGTCCAAACAGATCCGTGTGGTCAGCCTTCCGGATTTGCTTCCACACGTCAGCCGGCAGACATAGCCCAAAGAACAAGTCAATATCTGCTAAGGTCATTATTGTCGAACCCAAGGCTGTGCCTAATTCGGTGTAAAATGCTGTCGGGTTCTTTCTTAAGTCGGGCAGGGTTTGCTTAAAGGTTAGGATATCTTGTCGGTCCCATGGTTGGTAAACCCAATTGTACACAACCCTCCCTTTTGCATTTTCATTATTAATATCATCGCTCGTTCCCTGGCCCCGTGGCGGGATCCAGTAAGGAGCCGCTTCTCTGATAGGCATCATAGTATTGACTACTTCTACTGAGGTCGTTTCAGGGACTGTAACCTTGGTTGCTGGTTTTTGTTCTGTAAGGTGGCGGAAGACCTCGAGCATCTGCATGAAGAGTTCCGTCGCTTCACATTCAGTCCCATCTCCAACGTCAATCTTCCTATACAGCGTTGTCAGCCTGGCGGGACCCTTACTTTGATACCTATCTTCATATGCGTTCAGGGTGTAGTAGCTGAATCGCAAGATGAAATGCCGTCTGTGGCTGTCGGCATGTGAATTATATACGCTCATTGTGTAATCTTCGCTCTCCCTTCGTTCTACTAATATCTTCGCTATTTTGTCGATCCCATCCCGCTCATCTTTGCTCAACCTATTTAGTCTGGCTGGTGATTGTTTGCTAGCCTCGGGGTCATCTGACGAAGTTGTTAATGTGGCTGGTGCAGAGGCCGTGGGGGCTGGTGCACTAGCGCTAGGGTCACTCACACTCGGGGCTTGCAAGCTTTGTTGGCTGGGAGCATATGGAGGGGGCATGTAGATGATTGGGGGACCTAATAGTAACTCATCGCTCGCCCGTTGTTTGGAGGGCAATTCAGGGTAGAGTACAGAGGGGGTCCTAACAGGACATTGGCCTGTCGACCCTGATTCTTGATTTTGCATAGTTTCCTTTCTTTCTTTTATTTCTTCTTCTAGTTGCTTTGCGGCTAGGTGGGCTGCCTTTCGTAAATCTTTCCCTATTTTTGCTTCTTCTCTTTTCTTTCGCTGTTCCGTTTCTTTGCGCCACATGCCGATACTGTCGAGCATAGTGGGCGTGGTCTTATTCTTCTGGAGCGCTATTTCTAATGTTTTTATTTTATTTTCGTCAAAGGAACCTATCAGTGGCCACTGACTTTCAAGGTTCTTTTTCGTATATTTATGCCATAGTTTAGTGTAAGCTATAGCGACTAGTCCATACTTAGTGAACATGTCCTTATTAGGGGTGCCCTCCAGTGGAGCTGGATGGTTCATCTCTAATAAGCGGTCCGGGCTAAACAGGCTACCAACCAGTGGGGAGAAGACAGGCATGACGGATTACAACGGGGACAAAAGTCTGCACTACCTGTCTTATCACGGCGGACAAAGACTAGACAGAATATTTCTATTCTACGTTATTTGGAGGCCGTGAATACCTCAAAAGAACCAATACCGAATAATCGGCCAATCAAACAATCCAGTGGGGAGAATAAGTGGGCACGAAAAATTATCGCTACCCACTCTTTCTCTACCTGCAAAGAGAGGCCTTGTTCTTCCCTGTTTGCAGACAAAGAATCTCCAGACAATAATCCACGAACGATAGTTCGGGAAACAGTGGGGGAGGAAGATAGGTACGACGGATTACAATGGGGACAAAAGTCTGCGTTACCTATCCTTCACTGCTTGCAAAGAGAGAGCCTGTTTGCTTTTCCCCGTTTGCAGACAGTGAATCTCCAGAGGGTTTCAACAAAGCGTAATACTAGTATTATCCAAAAACAATTTCCTCAATTCGTCGTGTTTACACGACCTTACCCGGACCGCATGGACGGTTTCCTGTCCTCTGGATCCAGCGCCCGATCGTCCTCTCTCCTTCGTGTTGTTCGCGGCACTCCTGATGGTTCCCAGTCAGGACCGTAGATCACTCGAGAGAGGTCTGTTCAGAACTAGTGAAGGTCGGATGATCGGCTGTCAGACGAGGGTCTATCGGACATGAGCTCTTCCCGATCGTTGCAGTCGTTCACTCTGTCATCGGGACCTCTCCCACTGGATCCACGTGTCGCTGATGGGCCCCACGTTGGGCGCCAATTGTGGAAAAAGGTAGGGCTAGGACCTTTCTCAAGATTTGCCCGGCGCTAACCGCCCTTGTACCATTCAAGTTTACCAAGCAATGAGGCAGGCGCCGGAGACCAGAAGGCAGGAAACAGAAGTTTATTCCGACGGAGCAGAACACATCAGATCGGACAACAAGGTATCGTCTCGAGGTGCTCTAACAGCCACTCGGAGGCCTGGCCTCTTATACACTAGTTTATGGCATGTGACCTTCCTTCAATACAATCACAACTTTGTAGGGCATGGGAAACGACATCCCCGTAATCCTCGTGTTAATCCCACCCCCATATACATTCACAATGGAGGTCCTCAACCTGCTGATAAGAGAGAGGGTCATCACGCAGCTGAGTGTTTCGTCGAGTCTTAGGATGTGTGCGCCTGATCATGTCACAGGGGGTGGGGAGGTCTGGATCAATAGAGGGTCCTTTGAAGGAGAGCGACCTCATACAATAAGGGCAGTAAATGATATCTCTCGGCTTAGGCAATGGCCTCGGACCTGTGTGGACAGTCGGACACGGGGTGAGGGGCCATCAATGGAGAGGTATTCATGCTGTGTGGACAATCCAGTGCAGGAGGGAGGTTTAGCAACAGAGGGGCATTCATGGGAGGGGAGGAGGTGCGGGTCAGGCGCTGGCGTGACTCTCAAGGACAGGGTCATGCAGAAGGGTCGTGCTCAGAAGGAGGAGGGAGGGGGAGCCGGGGTGCGCAGAGGATGCTTGCTGGGTCAGAGGGACGTGCTGGCGATCGATCGTGGACAGGGAGACCATGATACCTAAAATGGCTGCCATGCACGTAATACATAGGTGACCTAGAATAGCTGCCGTGCATGTAGTACATAGGTGACAAGCTGGCGCAGATGATGTTTAGATCGCAAGTCAAAATTCCACAACTCCTTTGATGGGGCGGCCATCTGGGAGAGTTGGAGCTCAGGCGACACTGGTCTTTAGCTTAGTTGGGGTTCCACATCAACTTGTTGGAGCTTCAGGCGATCTCTTGCATTGAAAGCATTTCTTCCCTCTGTCAAGGGAAGTTGTTGCAAGTGTTAATGGAGCACACTCTCGCAGTGTGGTACTGCAACAAGCAGGGCAGGGTGGGTTCCTGGACCCTTAGTCAAGAGGCCCTGTGTCTCGGGACATGTCTGGAACAGCAGGGCATGACCCGGGTGGTTCAACAACTGGCAGGTTCTTTGAACACCAGGGTAAACAAACTCCGCTGTTGATACCAAGTAGATCCCAAATGATGTCTCTAGTTGGAGGTGGTGCGAGGTCTGCTTCAACAGTGGGGAGAGCCTTTGTCAGATCTGTTCACCTCCAAAGAGACTTCATGTCTGCAGTATTGAGTGTTGGAGTTTTCATCGCGAGCGGCGCCACTCCTGTCCAGACTTCTTGGAAGTTCAAGACCAACCGGACCCAGGTCATCCGTAGAACTGGACTTGGCAAGGAGAGTCTAGTAGCTAGAGCTTCTTCAAATGAGCATTGATCATCCGATCAGGCTGCCCTTTGGGAGGATCTTCTGTCACAGCAGTAAATGAGGGTGGGGTGGGCCCTCCACCTGAGCCTGTCAACTCTTCGCTTCCTTGAATGGAGATTGAGCTGCAAACATTTATAGAATTCGATCTTCCTCCCGAAGTATGTAATGTTATCTTGGCAGCCAAGATGGTATACGCCTGCCATTGACAAAACATTAGTAAAATATTGTACAAAAAATTCTATTGATCCACTTTCGGCTTCTCTACCTAAAAGTCTTCTTTTTATTCTTACCCTTGTTCTGCTCCGTCCACTTTATTACGGTTAAGAGACCAACCCTCTTTAGTCAAGTTCCATATATAAATAGGTTGTTGAAAGGGCTTTTAACTTAGTTTCCCCCTACACCCTTTATCCCCGCAGTGGGATCTCAATCTGGTTCTCGCATATCTGTGTGCTCCCTTTGAGCCACAGCACATTTGTCCCCTCCAGCTGTTCCCATCAAGACAGCCTTTCTAATGGCGATTACATCTGCCCGGAGGGTGAGCGACCTGCAGGCTTTGTCATTCAAGCCTCCATACCATATTACATTCCTGGATAAGGTGGTGCTTCGCCTACCTAAAGTGGTGACCCTATTCCATATGGGTCAGTCGGTCACACAACCCATTTTTTTTGCTCCTCCGCTTCCCTCTAAGGAAGAGGAGCGTCTGGACCCAAAATGAGCGCTGTCATTCTCTTGACTGCACAAGAGTTCCGGGTGGAAGAATAAGGTCACGTAGTGCAGAAACTAACAATTTCACGCTGGGTTATTATCTGCATTAAAATCTGCTACGCCCTAGCTAGGAAGCATCCTCCTGAGGGCTTACGAACCCATTCAAAAAACAGCAACCCTATGCACACACATATGGAGTACAAGTAAACATCATATTGTAGGATTAAAGCAGAGTAACACAAGGTAAGGTGGCAGAAATACTAAGAAGTCTTGTGTTTTTTTCGCTCAATCTCGTTCTTGTAAGTAATTGGAAGTCTCCAGTGGTAGAAGTGCATGGTATCATCAGACATCCCGGGACAGTGTTCCTGGAGTTCCAGGAACACTGACCCGGGATGTCTGATGTTACCGCGCACTTCGTGGCTAAATCTCGTCTCGTTTTACGTGTTACCACTGGAGACTGCCAATTACTTACAAGAATGAGATTGAGCGAACAAAACTCACGATTTTGGCCAGTGGGTTCACTTTGAATGCTCACGACATCCCGGTCCCCAGCACGTAATCCCTTTCCGATGCAACCTAATCAGAGGTGACCTTCCTCACATTTTCGACATCTCTTATATTGGTCAAGGGCCCCACCGGGTCGGAAGTATCACCGGCAGAGTGACCTCCTCAGTATTTTCAGTAGCGTCCGAGCCCTGAAGATTCGCTTGAGCGATGAAACACGTGTCGGCTGGCTGCTGTATCATTATGATGGATATAAAGAACTCAAGATTTCAGCATACACAAGACTTCTTAGTCTTTCTGCCACCTTACCTTGTGTTACTCTGCTCTAATCCTATGATATGATTTTTACTTGTACTCCATTAGTGTGTGCATAGGGTTGCTGTTCTTTGAGTTGTCTTACCAGCTTGCTGGATAGACTATTGAATGGTTTCACAGGTTTCCCATTCACCCAGTTGCACCACCTAATAACATTTGCATTTTGTAAACTCGTGCGCTTTGATCTATAGCAGAGCGCCCAATCCACTGACATCTTAAACCTTTTTTTGCTCCCTTATCCTTACGAGCCCATTCCCCTCGGGGGAAGGCTACGACCACTGTATTGGCTTGTGGAGTGCCAGTCCTGTACATCTGCAAGGCTGCAGCAATAGCTTCACTGCACAAGTTTGTGAAACACTTCTGCCTCGACATTCTGAAGGATACATCTGCCAGTGGATTCCTCACCTTGTGAATATCCCCTTGCGTCAGCAACATTCGGAAATTCTTTTTGTAGCTTCGCGCCGACTTGGGTGACGTCACAGAGGCACGACACTGCGCATGACTCCGCTGACGTCACCGACTCCATAATAGGCCCACGCCGGCGTGATGACGTCGGTTCCCTTTTTTTCGCGTCGTCGATGCTATAGGTTTCTAGGGATCCTCTGTAGCTGTTGGTAACTTTGTTACTGTTAGTTTCATTTTGGTGCCTTTTGCTTCTTTGTGTCGATGTCCACGAAGACTGGATTCAAGCCCTGCGGAGAGTGCGGCAAGACTATGTCCATTACGGATCCGCACGAATGCTGCGTTTGGTTTTTGAGTTCGGACCATGACGTTGAGGATTGTTCATCCTGTAAGAAAAAGAATCCTAAGGCTCTCCGCGAGAGGGAGGCGAAGCTCCTTGTTGCGAAGTTGAAGAGCAGGAAGGACAAGAAGAGGTTGAGGTCACGGACTCGTCGGTCGAGGTCTCGCTTGAAGTCGCGCTCAAGGTCGTCTTCGGTGCATGCTTCGAAGTCCTCGAGGAAGCACAAGAAGAGATCTCATGAGTCTCGTCCTCACTTTGAGAAGGACTCTAGCTCGAGACCGAAGTCGCAGGTAAAGTTACTTCGCAAGGATGTGGAGGCACCGACTCCGGAGGTTCAAGTCTTCGATGGTGAGGCTTCGCCTGTTCATTCACCGAAGCCAAAGACAAATCCTTCTCCAGCTCACTCATTCTTCTGAACAGGAGGGTGAGAGAGAAGATGACGATGGAGAAGAGGAGACTCTGTTGCCTGCAGGTTCGTCAACCATGGTGCATCAGCCTGAGGTGGAGGTCGAAGTCTAGAAGACTCCGCTCCCTCGAGAGCAGCCTGTAGGTTCATATCGAGCTTTTCCTGCTCCAGTTCAGGACCCTACCAAGTTCCTGAATGCAGTGTATGGAGTGTATTCCAGAGCTATGTACCCCCTCTGGAGCACCGGTTGGTCCCACGGGTCCATTAGCATTCAATCTGGGTATTCCCCAGACTTGCGCTCCTGCGCCTTTTATGCCGGCTCTGACGCCGCCTTGGCTTTTCTCAGCGACGCCGAAGCCTTCGACGCCAAGACCGTAGACGCCGACGCCGTTGCCGAATCCGATCCGACCTTGTATGCGCCGGCACCGACTGAGTCGATTCCGGATCCGTCAACTTCATTTATGAAGGAGAGGTCCAGGTGTGAGGCGCAGAGACTTCTGGAAGAGCAGAGGTACAGTGAAGCAGAAATGGAAGAGTGAGCTGCAGGATTCAGAAGATCTTTTCGATGATCTGAGAGGCTAGTGGTCTTGAACTGTCTCCTGATTGGGATTTGGCCCCTGTTTCTGACACCCCTTCTAAGGATGTGACCGCTTATCACGTGGTTATAAGGAAGGTGGCAGACTTGTTGAATTGAACTCTTCCTACTGCAGAGTATAAAGCTAATATGCTGACTGCAGTCCTTCATTCGCCTAACTCTGTGGTCGAGCCTATGCTCCCTTTCAATGATGCTTTGGCGGAGCCTATATTTGAGGTTTGGAAAAGACCGCTTACAGCCGCTGCGGTTTCAAGGGCAGTTGCAAGAAGGTACAGGGTGGCGCCTGGTGACCCAGACTTTTTATCCACACACCCCTTGCCAGAGAGCTTGTTTGTTCATGCGGCCTGCTAGAAGAAATCTGCGGGTGCTTTTCCACAGGTTCCTGGGGATAAGGAATCAAAGAAGCAGGACCAGGCTGCGAAGTCTTTTCCTCGGCAAGCATGGCGCTCAAATAGACTAATGCTACTTGTCTTATGGGATGTTATATCCATGCGTTGATGGATACAGTCAAACGGCTGGTTCCCAAGCTTCCTGAGGGGGGGATTTTCAAATAGTTATTGTTGACACTCAGGCTGCCGCTAGACAGGTCATTCAGAGTGGTCTGGACACTGCTGAGACTGTGGCCAGAGTGATGGGTTCTTCAGTGGCCACAAGAAGAGCGGCGTGGCTTAAATACTCTGAATTATCCAGTATTAGGGGTGTCTTTCATAGATTCACATGCCTGAATCCTTCCCCGTCGTCGAGACTGGAGCCTCCGGTACATAAAAAAGTAATGTCCTATAGACTTACATAGAGAAAATAGGCCTAAGGGCCTCCCCTTAGCAGCCTATCCTTGTGTAAAAAGGACCAAACTCTCACAGTCAGCCAATCAGCTCCGACCTCCCTCTAGAACCTTCCGGGGAGGAGCCTCAGTCCCTCAGATTTTCTACCGCACGTTGTGCTAGGGAGTCTCCAGCCTGAGCTCTCCCCAGGATTCCTCAAAATCATCTAACTTTCTTTGAAAGTGATTCTTCAATCTCAACTCTTCAAGGATTACTTCACTAAACTGTTCTGCAGTAAGTGTTTTCTTTCCACTACTTTCTTCCATGTCTGAATCACAGAAGAAAGCCCTTTTCAGGGCCTGCTCTTCATGTGGGAAGAAAAGGATCCATGTGGATAAGCATGACCTGTGCTTATATTGCCTTTACCCGGACCACGTCTCGGACAAATGCAGAATATGCAGGGCTTTCCCTAAAAAAACTGTGGGACAGAGAAGGTCGCCTTCTCATCTGGCTCGACAGGCTTAAGGACAGAGACACTCTAGAATCATCTGAAGGCAGTGTTTCCAAGTCCTCAGAAGTCTCTAAAAAGAGGCCTAGGGTAACTTCCCCTGGCCCCTCAGACACTCCTCCTAAGAAGGCACACAAGAAGTCTTCAGAGGCAAGATCCACGACATCTTCAGTGTCTGTTCAGGAAGATCAAACCTTTAAAAAGCCTGCTCCGTCATCTACAAGACATGCCCAGAGGACTACTTCAGTCACTACCACTGTGTCCACGACATCAGCGTCGTCGCCTTCAGCGTCGACGACGACGACTACATCCTCGTCATCAGGTAGACCTGTCTCCTCTATTATTCTACTGACATCGTCGTCAAAGGCCCTGTCGACGACGAGGACTACATCTACGGCGTCGTTGACGAGCCCATCATCGTCGAAGACGTTACTAAAGAACCCACCGTCGACGATGACTACGTTGATGAGGGAGTCGACGACTAAGACACCGTCGACGAAGACACCGTCGACGACTGGCTCGCCGTCGACGAGTGCACCGACGACGACAACATCGACGTCGACGTCGAAGTCGTCGTCGACGACCAAGGTACCGTCGACCACCCCACCGTCAACTAGGTCACCGTCGCCGAGAGACTCTTCGTCGACGACGAAGGCACCGTCGATGGAAGACTCGTCGTCTAGGATGGCACTGGCTGAGCCATGGAAAAAATCCAGACTTGTGGAGGTGCCGGCCCTCGCGCTACCGTCGACGACGACAGGATCACATGCTACGTCTAGCAAGACTACCAGGCTGCAAATTACCCCGGAAACAACGTCTCCGAGCAAAGTAGAAACGCAGCCACCTCAGGAAATCTTCCAAAGCGAAGAATCTGAAGAGGATGACCACCTGGGTCCCGCTACTTCTATCTCGGACCTTAATGTCAAATGCCAAAGCACTGATGAAGAACAGGAGGAGTTCACTTATCAGGAACACTCCGTCCACACTAGTGTCCGCACGGAGGTCACCCCCATGATATGCCTACCGGCGACTCTGGTCAATGACCTGCGGTTCCTTGTACAAGATTACAAGCAACGCTTCCCGGATGCGGACAGTGGGACTCAGACACCTGTGGTACATACACCAGCGTCCGCCCCAAAACAGTCTCAACCTCTCCCTCAAACCCACCGTGACAAGGTCCAACCTCGGGTGGTAGACTCCTCAGACGAAGATGAGGATGAAGAGGAGTTAGAGGAAGGTGAGGTCCAGGAGGTCCACTCAGACCACGACGAGGAGGATGAGTATGTGGCGTCATCCCCTGCTTCACCACAACCACGCCAAGCGGACTCACCGCCTGTGGACATTGGCGGTTTCCACAAACTTGTGGGAAGGGCGGCGAATAGATTCCATATGGTCGCGGAATCAACTGAAACTGAATGCTTCTTGCATGATTTCAAAGAACAGCCGCAAAAGTCGACTAATTCTATTCCTATTATAGAGTTCTTATGGGAGCAAGACAAAAAATTAATGCTGACACCCGCTTCTGTGCCCGCGGTGGTTCCACGCCTGGACAAGAAATACAAAGCCCCACTTACAGCGGCGGCTTGCCTCAACGGACACCCCAAACCTGATTCGGTGGTTACGCAGGCGGCCCAGAAGAACTCCTGCAACCCTTCCTCCCCGCTGTCCACTCCTCCAGACAAAGAAGGCAGGAAGCTTGACACGATTGGGAAAAGATTCACAACAACATCGGCCATGACCATCAAGGTGGCCAACTCCATCGCCTTGTTGGGACATTACAATCGCCAACTTTGGGAAGACATAGCCCCTTATGTAAAGGAACTGCCTGACGCAGTCCAGGGTGAAGTCAAGGCTCTTCTTGTAGAAGGTCAAACGTCAGCTGTGGAATTAATTGACTGTGCTATTGACGCAGCCATGACTGGCTTCAGTCAACTTGCTGGAGCTGCTGTTCTGCGCCGTCAAGGGTGGCTGAAAGCGACGTCGTTCCGCCAGGAGGTACAAGCGAAGGTGCTGGACATGCCTTTCGACGGCCAGCATCTATTTGGGGACAAAATCGACGAGGCACTGCAGACCATAAAGGACACCGATACTGCCAGGGCACTGGGCACTTTGCAGTCGCGAAACCAGTCCTTTCGGGGCAACCGATCTAGAGGTCAGTCCTCTTATCGAGGTTCCTATCAGAACAGGTCCTCGTATTCCTACAATAACAAGAACCAATACCAGCACAAGCAACAACAACGTCGTCATTTTTCATACGGAAGATTTAACTTCAGAGGCAAGAATCCCAAGAGGTGCACTGGCGGCCGCCAGTGACCGATTACTCCAGCCAGTCCTACCACTCTCTCCATCCTTTCAAATTGGAGGAAAGTTGACCCATTTGCTCACCAATTGGCAACACATCACCACGGACCGGTGGGTTCTCCAAATGATACGATTCGGCCATTCTCTCGAATTCACCACCATCCCTCCCAATACACCTCCCCAGAGGCTGGCGCACAAACACCTACGCCTGCTTCTCCAGGAACTTTGTCATGCAACAGAAGGGAGCCATCGAACGAGTTCCAGCATCCTTTAAGGGGGGAAGGGGTTTTATTCCCACTTCTTTCTTGTACGACAGAAGGAAAACAAGTGGAGGCCCATTCTAGACCTCAGGGCGCTCAACGCTTTCCTGCGGAGCCAATCGTTCAGGATGGTGACGATCCAAGAAATCCTGGGCACTCTGGAAAAAGGAGATTTCATGACATCCTTAGATCTCCAGGATGCCTACTACCCCATCCCCATCCTCAAGCGCCACAGAAAATTCCTGCGGTTCGCAGTTGCAGGCCGACACTATCAGTTCAAAGTCCTGCCGTTTGGCCTCAAATCCGCACCGCGGATTTTCACAAAGTGCCTTGCACCGGTGGCAGCCTTTCTGCAGCAGCTGGGTCACCAAGTCTTCCCCTACCTAGACGACTGGCTGGTGAAAGCACCCTCACCAGAAGGCGCGGCCGAATCCTCCAGCGCCTGCACCAATCTTTTTCAGAAGCTGGGATTAACCCTCAATCTCAAAAAGTCCTGCATTATCCCTACGACAAAAATTACCTTCCTAGGGGCTACCTTGGAAACTGAGTGCACAAGAGCCTTCCCCTCGAAGGAAAGGACGGACAAGATATTGTCCCTAGCAACGGCTGTGGCAACAAAAACACACCTCAAAGTCCGGACTTACTCATCCCTCCTGGGAATGATGTCTTCCTGTATACTTCTCATCCCTCACTGCAGACTCAGGATGCGCCCGTTACAGGAAGCTCTCCTGAGCCAATGGACTCAAAGTACTGGCTCTTTCGAGGACATTGTACGGATAACACCAAAAATAACCAGAAGTCTGGAATGGTGGAGGCGTCGCAAAAATCTAACCATAGGTTTACCATTTCTCCTTCCGGCGACACCTCTGGTAATCACCACGGACGCCTCCCTTGAAGGATGGGGCGCTGTTCTCCAGGACCTTCGGATCAGCGGCAAGTGGGACGCACAGGAAAAGCTGCTCCATATAAACCTCTTGGAGCTGAGGGCTGTCTATCTTCCTCTACAGGCCTTCCTACCACGCATCCAGAACTCCCCAGTGCTCGTCAAAACAGACAACACCACGACGATGCACTATCTCAACAAACAGGGGGGAACGCGTTCGCTCTCTATCACGCGAATCGCAGAAAATCTGGAACTGGCTGGTGATACACGGAATCCAGCTCAAAGCTGACTATGTACCCGGAAAAGAAAATACCATTGCGGACGCCCTGAGCAGACAAAGATCCCTCTCCCTCGAGTGGGAACTGAGCGGCAACGCTCTGGCTCACATCTTCTCTCAATGGGGAGTCCCAAGAATCGACCTGTTTGCCACCAAGGAGAACGCCAAATGCCCAAACTACGCAAGCTGGCGTCCCCAACAAGGGTCACTGGGAAATGCTTTTTCCATCGGTTGGTTCAGCGTGTTTGCGTACGCTTTTCCTCCGTTTCCGATGATCCCGAGGCTCCTCAGGAAGATGAAGGCGGAGCCCTGTACCCTGATCCTGATTGCCCCGTTCTGGCCGAGACAACACTGGTTCTCGGATCTGCTTCGACTATCCATCAGGTCACCGATTCGTCGTAGGCAGCACCCGAACCTCATAACGATGTCCAACGGACAGGTACAGCACCCAAACCTCCAATCGCTCAAGTTATCGGCCTGGCTCCTGAGCACAGAGTTCTGTGACCTAAACATCCCGCAGGACTGCAGGGATGTCCTAGCAAAAGCGAGAGCGGACAGTACAAACAAAACCTACTCTCTCAAGTGGAAAAGGTTCTGCATTTGGTGTTCAGACCAGGGCCTGCGGCCGCTCGCTGTCACCCCTGAACAGATATTGCCATACCTCCTTCATTTGGCACAGTCGGGACTGGCACATGCATCCGTTAGGGTTCACCTGGCAGCTATCTCTAGGTTCACCAGAACTTTCACAGGACCTTCTCTGTGGTCAAGTAGACTAGTCAAGCAATTCCTAAAAGGGCTCTACAGATCCTTTCCGAGGCCTCGGAAAGTCCCTCCGACATGGCAACTGAATCTGGTACTCAACCAACTCATGAGACATCCGTTTGAACCCATTCATCGGGCATCTATCAAATACATCTCCTGGAAAACTGCACTATTGCTCGCTTTAACATCGGCCAGGAGAGTGAGCGAGCTACAAGCTTTGTCCATTCAGGAACCGTATCTGCAGTTCAGACAGGACAGGGTGGTGCTGAGACCGAACCCTAAATTCATACCAAAAGTGCCTTCGGACTTTCATCTCAATGAACCAATTGTCCTTAGGTCCTTCTTTGCGAACCCTTCCACAGCAGCAGAAAGAGCACTGCATTCTTTGGATCTCAAGAGATGCCTAAAGTTCTACCTGGATAAAACTAAGGCTCTCAGGAAGTCTTCACAACTGTTCGTGGCATACAGCAGACCAAGAATGGGCATGCCTCTTACGAAACAAAGCATCTCGAGATGGATCTCCTCGGCGATTGCATTCTGCCACGACCAGGCCGGACGGCCTTTGACTGATCATGTTACTGCTCATTCCACCAGGGCGATGTCCGCAGCGCTGTTCGCTGGGGTGCCAATCTTGGATATATGCAGAGCGGCGACCTGGAAGTCACCGCACACTTTCTCCAGACACTACTGCCTGGATATCGAACTTCAGAAGGATGCGGCAGTGGGCCAGGCGGTGCTTCGCCATCTCTTTCAGTGAGGTGAGCCTTCCTACATCCCGCCATCCAGGTATGCACATTCTTTGCTCTTGTGATGTTCCAGCTATGCTGTCCCCATGTTATATGATAATATATGCATTGTCTAACATGTCTGCAGAGCGACTTTACATCACGCATGTGCATATCTGATTGCTAGCTACTCTGATTCAGGCATGTGAATCTATGAAAGACACCCCTAATACTGGATAAGAAATGCGTTACTTACCTGTAACAGCAGTTATCCAGTATTGGTGTCTTTCATAGATTCACATGCAACCCTCCCGCCTCTCCTGGAAGGACTCACATCCCTCTCTGACAATATTACGCCAACCTAGCTGGGTGCGTACGAAAATCTGAGGGACTGAGGCTCCTCCCCAGAAGGTTCTAGAGGGAGGTCGGAGCTGATTGGCTGACTGAGAGTTTGGTCCTTTTTACAGAAGGACGAGGATAGGCTACTAAGGGGAGGCCCTTAGGCCTATTTTCTCTATGTATGTCTATAGGACATTACTTTTTTATGTACCGGAGGCTCCCGTCTCGACGACGGGGAATGATTCAGGCATGTGAATCTATGAAAGACGCCAATACTGGATAACTGCTGTTACAGGTAAGTAACGCATTTCTTCTCTGCGGATGTCCAAGCTGCCTTGATGGATTTGCCCTTTGATGGGTCAGGATTGTTTGGAAAGAAGGCTGATTTCTGCTTTAGAAAGGTTCAAGGACAGCAGAGCTTTTGGCAGGTCTTCCTTTCGGACCTACAGGCAGCCACAACAGCAGCAGCAAAATACGCTGTACAAGTTGTACAGAGGCAGGCAAAGAGCTCGTCCTAGGGGTCGTCAAGCCTCCTCCTCCTCTACCTCTTCCCAACCCACTGCCACCACAGCAAAGCAGCCCTAGATCCGCCATTCCGGATCATGTGGGCCCAGTAGGGGGCTGGCTTACCCATTTTCTACGGGATTGGGAATTGATTACATCGGATCTTTGGGTTCTCAATCTCATGGAGAATGGGTATGCTCATCCCTTTCGGAAATTTCCCCCCAATTACCCTCCTTGCCAAGGTTTTTGTGCGGAGGACCACCTACTGCTCTTGCAGTAAGAAGTCCTGGCTCTGTTCAGAAAGGGTGCGATAGAGGTGGTTCCAGAGCAGGAAAGGGGTCAGGGGTGCTCTCCCGGTATTTCCTGATCCCCAAGAAGGATGGCAGACTTTGTCCAATCCTGGATCTCAGGATCTTGAACCTTTACCTGAAGCAGGAGAAGTTAAAGATGCTCACCCTTGCGCAGACTGGATGGTGTTGATCGACTTGCAGGATGCGTATTTCCACATTCATTCTGAAGTCTCACAGAAAGTATCTCCGTTTTACGGTGGGGTCGCAGCACTACCAGTTTGCGGTCCTTCCGTTTGGTCTTACTACTGCGCCTCGAGTCTTCACCAAGGTGATGGCAGTGGTGGCTGCACATCTCAGAAGGTCAGGGGTTCCGGTATTCCCTTATCTGGACGATTGGCTGATCAAAGCGGAATCTCCAGAGAAAGTGCTCCATAAATCTGCAAGTCACAACTCAGTTGTTGTACAGGTTGGGTTTTTAAATAAATGTACCCAAATCTCACCTGGTGCCCTCCCAGCGCAACCGGTTCATAGGTGCAGTACTGGATACTACTGTATGTCTGGCATTCCCTCCACCTCAAAGGATTCGCGACAGGAAATGATTCCTTTATTTCTCAATGGAGCGGTCGTTCCAGTCCTGAAGGTCCTTCGTTTGCTCGGTCTGATGGCTTCATGCATTCTGTATGTCAACCATGCACGCTGGCATATGAGGGCACTCCAGTGGTGCCTCCGCAGGCAGTGGTATCAACACAACGGATATCTCAGGGAGTCCGTCAGGATCTCCAGAGAAACTGCAGCGGATCTGTCTTGGTGGAGTGTGGAGGGCAATCTGTCTCAAGGAAAGCCTTTTCAACTTCCCCCAGCGGTGGCCACAGTGATATCGGATGCGTCCACCCTAGCGTGGGGTGCTCATCTGGAGGTTCTGGAGATCAAGGGTCTTTGGTCTCCAGAGGAAAGGTTGCTTCATATCAACCTTCTGTAATTGCGGGCGATATGTCTGGCGCTCAAGGTCTTAATCCCTTCCCTTTGCGGGTGGTCGGTTCAGGTCCTGGCGAAAAACACCACCGCGATGTGGTATGTGAACAAGCAGGGAGGAGTAGGGACGCAGTGTCTCTGCAGAGAGGCTCTGCGTCTCTGCAGAGAGGCTCTGCGTCTCTGGTCCTGGGTTCAGGGTCATCAGATTTGTCTGACGGCAAATCATCTGGCCGGAGTTCTGAACGTGCGTGCAGACAATCTGTCAGCACTTCTCAGCCGACCATGAGTGGAGGCTTCATCCAGAGAGAGTTCATCACGTCTTTCGGATGTGGGGTACTCCTCAGGTGGACCTGTTGACCACTCGCGAGAATGCTCACTGCCTGTCGTTCTGCAGCCTCCAGTTTCCTTTACGTGTTTCCTACCATACCCTTGATTCCTCTGGTTCTGTGGAAGATTCGCCAAGACCGGGCCCAAGTTATATTGGTTGCCCTGGATTGGCCAAGAAGGGTGTGGTACACAGATCTTCTCCACCGCTCCTCTTGCCCGCCGCTCCGTCTCCCTTTGAGGGCAGATCTCCTCTCTCAGATGGAGGGGCAGGTTCTACACCCCCACCTCCACCTCTACCTCCAGAACTTACACCTTCATGCCTGGAGATTGAACGGGGCAACCGGAATTCCTTTTCTCTCACCCATGATGTGGTGGATGTCATTCTGTCGGCCAGGCGTGACTCCACTAAGTCAATCTATTCTTACATATGGTCTAAATTTGTGACTTGGTGTGGGGAGTAGTCCATTGTCCCTTTGAGGGCTAGTTTGTCAGATATACTCCTATTTGCTCTTTCTTTAGGTTTTGCTGTGGCTACAGTGAAAGGTTATCTTTCGGCTTTGTCGGCATTTCTCTGCCTGCCGGATCAGCCGTCCTTGTTTAAATCTCCTATTGTTTTAAGACTTCTGAAGGAACTTAAAATTTCCTCCTCCTCCTTTTTATTGTGCCTCAATTGGATTTGAATCTGGTGCTTACTTTTCTAATGGGTTCCCCTTTCGAACCTCTACATAATTGTCCTTTGAGGTTGTTGTCTTTAGACTGTTTTCTTAGTTGCAATTACCTCGGCAAGGAGGGTAAGTGAGCATCAAGCTCTTAGTTCGAACCCCCCATTCTTGACCATTCATCATGAGTGAATGGTTTTTAGGACCAGGGCTGCTTTTCAGCCGAAGGTGTTAACTCCCTTCCATCTAGGACAGTCAATTACCCTTCCTACCTTCTATACTCTCCCGTCGCCCTTCCAAGGAGGAGGAGCGGCTTCACCGTCTGGACCCTAAGAGGGTGGTGAGCTTTTATCTTGATAGGCCTAAGGACTATCTAGTTGATGACCAGCTGTTTGTTGGATTTGCTGGTTGCAGAAAAGGAAGAGCTGTGCACAAGCGCACGCTTTTTAGATGGATAATTCTATGCATTAAGATCTGCTACGCCCTGGCTGGTAAGGAACCACCAGAGGGTATTAGAGCCCTCTCTACTAGAGCGAAGTCTTCAACTTCCGCTTTGTCTAGGGGTGTACCTGTTAAGGACATTTGTAAAGCGACAACTTGGGCCTCCCTCCACACTTTCGCGAAGCATTACTGCTTGGATACCGAAGTGAGGAGGGAGGGCCACTTCGCGCCCGCGTTCTGTCCTCCAGGATTTTCTGGTAGGAGAGTGGACACCCTCCTCCGGGAGTGGGGACTGCTGTGGGACTCTATTCACAAGGTGAGGAATCCACAGGCAGATGTATCCATCAGAAGAACAAGTTACTTACCTTCGGTAACGCTTTTTTTGGTGGATATAGTATCTGCCTGTGGATTCCTCACTGACCCACCGCCTCCCCGTTGTCCACTCTTCTATACCTGAGTAACTGTGATGTTAAAGTTTTATTATTGTTGAAGGAAAAGTTTTATTTCTATTGCTTTTCTGTTTGGTTTCACACTGTGTGTTATCTTGACACTTGTATACTATGTATACTGTGTACATATCTACTGATGTTGGTCGGTCCGTGTGCCTGGAAGGCACGGAAAAAAGGGCAGAACTGACGTCATCACGCCGGCGTGGGCCTATTATGGAGTCTGTGACGTCAGCGGAGTCGCGCCTCTGTGACGTCTCCCACGTCGGCACGAAGCTGCTAAAAGAATTCCCAAATGTTGCTGACGCAAGGGAATATTCACAAGGTGAGGAATCCACAGGCAGATACTGTATCCACCACAAAAAGCGTTACCAAAGTTAAGTAACTTGTGCACCAGCGCGCGGATTTAGCGCGGCACTGTGGTGTCTCTGCCGATTTTGGGTAGAGACATTATTTTAATTCACTCACCATTCTAAATATTGGTTGCACTCCTCCTGCATAGCGCTGCCTCCCCCAGAGGGTCCAGCCGATTTCAGGGCTGTTCGACCTGGTGGCAAGGGCGGAACTATTGCGGCGGCCATCTTGGGTAGGGCTATCCTTCCTTAGGGGCGAGAGTCACCGGTATAAAAAGAGTAAAAGGACTATAGCGTAAGATCACTGCTATTTTCGCCTGAGGTTTGAGCCGGGCGGTCACTCTTCTCTCTTGCTGCAATTTTTAAAATGTTCTTATTGTTTGCACTTGCCCTTTGTGTCCTCTCCCTCCTGCACCAGCGCGCGGATTTGGCGCGACGCTGTGGTGTCTCTGCCGATTTTGGGTAGAGACATTTTTTTAATTCATTCACCATTCTAAATATTGGTTGCACTCCTCCTGCATAGCGCTGCCTCCCCCAGAGGGTCCAGCCGATTTCAGGGCTGTTCGACCTAGTGGCAAGGGCGGAACTATTGCTGCGGCCTTCTTGGGTAGGGCTATCCTTCCTTAGGGGCGAGAGTCACCGGTATAAAAATAGATAGCCATGACTCCGCGCAGCGGACACTGACGCGCCGGACTAGCGCCGGAGTCAAGCCAGAGTCCAGCCCGTCCGCGCACGGGCCGGGCACAGGGCTAAGGACTCTGCTGGGACCACTAAAAGAAATTACAGTAGGCAGGAACTACTAGCCATAAAACCGGACTATGATTGTGAGATGCACAGTTTAGACCCTTCAGACTGGACTGGACTGGTCCGGTGAGTTGCCATAAATGTCACAGTACGTTCTCATGGTCTCAGGTATCCGCCCTTACCACACTTACCGCCCCTACCCATACTCTAAAGGCTGGCTTAATCAATGCTAGATCTCTGCCAAAACATGCCCAGCATATACATGACCTCTTAATTGACGACAACCTAGATTGTCTCTTCATTACAGAGACTTGGCTCAAACCCTGGTGCACTCCGGATCTGGTACATGCCCTACCTTTAGGGTATGGCATCCAAAGGGTTGACAGAGGTAATGACCAACGGCGGGGGGGGGGGGGGAGTGGCCATTATACATAGAGATACTTTTGGTTGCTCAATGATAGAACTACATGATTTAAAGGATGCAGAAGGGATGGGCTTTAGTCTTAAAATCCATGACAACTTCTTTCTCCGGGGCACTGATCTATCGCCCTCCCGGCACTAGTACTGGTTTTCTAGGAAGTATTGGAGACGCGCTAAGCCCACTGATACTTAGATATTCAAACTTTACCATGCTGGGGGATATGAACATCTATCTCGAGTCTACTACTGAAGCATCCACTGCCTCCTTTAGAGAAACCATGGATGTACTGGGTCTCAAAATGTGATACCCTAGCCACCCACGAGGCGGGACACACGATTGATTGCATAGCTACCAACTTAGATATATTAACAATAGACCAGCTGAAACCCCAAATATGGACAGACCATGTACTAATACCTTTTACGATCACACTGGAGACTAATGCCAATAACAAGCACACTTGCGAAAGTAACCAGGTCAGACAAGAGGACTGGAAAGCCACTATGAAACATCCAGAATTAACTTCAATAGCTAGAGAATGTAGACCTAAGCTAGCAGGATCCCCAAACATAAACACTTTTAGGGAGTGGATGACTGAACTAAAAAGTATGACCGGACAGGGAAGACGCAAGCCTAAACCCGGGAAAAAGAAGAGATCTGCCCCTCGGTTTGACCTAGAGCTCAAAAACAAACAGGGGGAGCCAAGACGGGCTGAACGTAGCTGGCGGAAAAACTACCTCAGCAAAGAACGTAGCAACTATAAAACGATCAAAAAAGCGTATCGCGTACAAATTAAACAAGCCAAAACAAAGTACTTCACGTCAGCCATAGCAACAGCCAATAGCAAACAGAAAGCGATCTTTAAAATCGTGAAGGATTTTAGTAAACCCAAATGTTTTATGCAGGACATCCCACCCTCACAAATGCTTTGTGATTCTATCGCAGACTTTTTTGAAGGAAAGGTGAGGGGTCTGACGAAAGACTTTGAGGCTCCTATTTTCGGTCCAAGGTATGAGGACGAAAACACAAGGCAGGAAGCCACCCAGCTTACAGCTTTTCGTACAATCAGCCTGGAGGAGACAAAACGTGCCATTCTGGCAACCAAGTCAGGATCACCATTTGATCCATGTCCCATAGGACTCCTGCATCTCATTGCTGATATTGTTAACCCAGACATAAATGCCATTGTTAACAATTCACTGTCCACTGCCTACGTCCCCCCAGAGTGGAAACTGGCAGCAGTAAAGCCTTTACAAAAAAAAACAACTTCCCGACCCCACCACACTCTCAAATCTACGTCCGATTTCATTACTCCCGGCACTGTGTAAAATCACTGAGTCGACAGTGAATAAACAGCTGACACGCTTCTTGGAAGAGAATGAGGAATGGCACCCCAACCAAGCTGGCTTTAGGACTCGACACTCCACCGAATCGGCTCTCCTGTTCACTACTGAAACTATCCGCTCAGCTCTAGATCACCTTTCGTGCTGTACACAACTCAGGCCCTCTATACCTAAGGAAAAAATTTGTAAAAAACTGACCAACTCGAGCACTACGGTCCTCAAATGCCAATCTTCTGACCATTCCAGGGTTCAGACTTAAAACCCGTGGGGGTAAATCCCTAGCGGTATTGGGTGCTAAAGCATGGAATGCCCTCCCCCGACCTTTAAGAGCACTGGACAAGGAGTCTGATTTCCGCAAACAACTGAACCTGGATTTACAATCTTCCAGACTCCACCGCCAGAGCACTAGTGTGACTCCGGTACTGGTCTCTTTAAGCAGTAAGGCAACTTTTACATCTGGTTGTCCTTTCATTGGCGCCGAGATGCTCCTTGGAGCGATTGTTAGCGCGGTATAAATGAGCCTTACATTTACATTTACAGTCTGGTCTGTAAGGACCGGCATTTCGGCCATCCGGTCCTGCAGGACTTTTTAGTCTAGTAGCTCAGTCTGCAGCCCACTGGCAGGGAGTATGGCTTGGATATCTATTGAAAGGTAAGGAATCTGCAGCTAGATGTCGCAACCAGATAAAGCGGTACTAAAGGTAACCTGCTCATTTGATCGAGACAATCTAGCTGCGGATTCCTTACACAGCCACCCATGCCTCCGAGCTCTGCAGACTAATTTATAGGGCTAGGGTTGTTTCCCTTTACAGGGCCCTAGTTTTGATACACAATAGTCTGATCACTTCATCACTCAGTGCTTCTGGCATGAAAAAAGCAAAAAGGAATGGACTCCGGGCTCCCCGTGGCGCCTATATAGGTGACCACGACATCACAACCGACACAGCGACATCACGTAGACCTGGAAGGAGCCCCCTGACAGCATGCAGGCATACTGCTCGAGCAAAAGTTTCTGGATCCAGTCTGGCACCTGGGAAATGCAAAGGTAAATAATCTGTAGCCAGATATTGTCTCTACCAGATAATGCTTTTATGACTGTAAGTGACATTAATTTTCTTGTTCTTCGGCTGCGCATGTAAAGTTACTTCATTACCAGCTCTTCTTTAAGGTAATGTTAAGGTTGCACAATTTCAACTTATAAATGGTAATTTTTCTCAAAATATCGAAAGCATACATAAAATGTTTCTACTACGAATGTCAAGCGGTTCTACATTTTGACTCCTTTCTCTTATTTCAGAAATCAAATCCAGAAAAGGATGACCAAGGCTGATGAGACTGGGTGATCGAAGTGCCTAAGCAACAATTTCCATTCCCAAGAGCAAGCTTTTATTGGTTTTAAAAAAAAAAAAAATTATTCATACACTGGGTCTGAAGAGGCGTTTAGCAACTTTGTCCTATTCCAACATTAAGTGAAAGAAAAAAAATCAAACTGCAGACTGGTAAAGCTTGTGTTGGTCTGGTAGAAGCCTTTTCTAAATATATAAATATATATATAAATATATTTCTTTTTTTATATTTTAATATGGTGCAAATGGCTTTTGCTGTCTATTTTTTAAGTTTGTGCTTTAATCCATAAATTAATTTGTATGTACTTTTAGCGTTTTAAAGCAAATAGTGGCAAATCACCTGTTAGGTCTCCAATGATGGCTACGACTGACTAGACATTGTGGACGCGTCAGATTGGTTTTACCACTTCACTGGAATAACCTCTATCAGTTTTCAACCTGCTTAGTGTCCCCTTCCTAATCCACTTCTTTGCAATCATTAATGAACCCTGACTGCACTACACATGCTCCTATGCTAACCTTTTCCCCGGCCTACCGGGCTACCACCCTGGCCCACCATGCTTCCGAGTTCTCACTGTGTATATATCGCCATGTCTACAAAATTTGGAACGTTTATCCAATGCGATGCACATTCAACGCCTAAAATGCCTTTTTTTGCAAGGGATATAAGGAAGAGATGCTTAGGTGGGGTTCAGTAGAGTAGCTGGGACTTATGAAAGACTCTCTGAGAACCCTTATTTTCTTGGTTCTGAATTTTATGGCAAACTAATTCAATTTCACCTCCGCTTCTTATGATCTCGGAGAGCCTGTGCTCGTGAACTGCTATCCTACATTTGGCCTCAGGCTGAAATTAAATTGTTGAAGTTTGCTGATTGTCTGAAATGGTGAGGAATTCGCTCAAAGACCCTTCAGCGCCAGTGCATCGTGATACTAGGTCTTTGTTAACTTGTATGGAATCTTCACTTAAAGGCTCCATTTTTCTACAAGATGGAAAACCACTAGAAAAGCACATTTTCTTGCCCTCTGTTTTTCTGCAACGTTACCCAGCAGTTGCTGAGTTGAAGCCTCAAGGGAAGAGAGCAGTGTTTGTGAGCCAGAGGTGACAGTAGCGGTCACTGAGTACAGGAACGTGGTCAATATCTCCACTTCTTATCTGGTAGAGATGCTGGACTTCAATTCTCAACACTGCAGTGTTGCACCAGAATTATGTGTACATTTTTACAAATGATGAAACAATGGAAAATGAAATGTGTGTGAACAAAAGTGAAAACAATTTTGATAATATTGCTTCAACTAGAAAAACTTTAACTAAATGGAAAAGCAACTCTACCAGCTTTTCACAATTAACACGTTTCTTCTGGTGAGTGGTGTCTTTTTATTTTTGCATTTTTATCTTTTAAATGATTTTTTTAAATGAGGATCTGAACTGTGGGGTAATTCCCTCTGTTGAAAGGGGACAGACAAGGGTTTGCATTGTGTCTTTGACAAGCAAGAATTTTTATTTTCCTGTACTTTTTGTATAGACCAAAGCAAATGACAATAAAACAAAAATGGAACAAGTACTCAATGTGTGTGTGTTCTTCTAAATTGTTTTGAGGTTCACGAGGCAAATGGAGTGAGGAGGTCCATTGGACTAATATGCATATGGGGGTGGGGCCAGCATGGTGGAAGTAGTGGAGCTGAATGGAACTGTGAAAACATACATTGGTGGTCTTCTCTGATTCATACTAGCCAAGAGAAAATAAAGATTTGTTAAACATTATTTTTCTTTCCTGTAGTGGCTGTTCACCTGTATATTTACTTCATAAGATTATGGCAACGTGCTATCTGGACTCATATGAACCCCGTGAGATCACTTTAGGGGGGACGGCTGACCGCAATAAAGCGCTACAAGCCCAGACTAGGCCCATTGCTAAAGTACGCTTCTTATAAACTATCTCCTCCCTTTCTTTTCTACTTTCTTTCTCTTTCAGCTGCCCTTAATCTCCTAGCAAGACATTAGAAAGCATACAGCCAAACATGTATACCATCTACCTGTAACCATGACATCAGCCAAGCTTGGCTGGTACCGTGTAACAGTAAAGCGAATGTACCGGTTTGTACAATGTAATAAAATACTGTGAAATAAAAAAAAGATTATGGCAATGTGGAACTAAAAACCATATGTACACCTGAGTGATCAAACTGAGTACTCCTATAATTAATAAAGGGATAACGTTTGAATTTGTTCATGACTTGCCCAAAACAGCCTCACTTTGATAGCAATAGATTTCCATATAGTTTGTGGGCTGTTATTACGTAGGTCCTGGGCATACTCATTTTTAAAGTTCTCGAACAAAATTGTTTATTGAGTCTACCATAAAATAGTTGTAGTATTAAAGATCACTGTAGTCTGACATGCCAAACCTTATGTAATTGAGGTGATTTGCATAAATAAGTTACCTAAATCACCCCAGCCCCTCTCGCACAACCCAATACCGCTATATTTATGTACAGCTGCTCTCCAAACAAGTTTGGGCCATAAAAAATCTCAATACATGCAGGTCTTTCTACTGTTGTCGTGCCATGTGCCTTGCCATCCAATGCATATTGTGTGCTGTGAATACCAAAGGCCCTTTCAAGGAAGAGAGCATTGCTTTATTCGCTTTAAATCAAGTTTCAGCTTTCACTTTCTCTAATTTTCTGATACTTTTCCTATTCATGATTGTTCTCCTGTAAGCAATATATTTCATTTCCTAAATTGCCCCTTAAAAGTAAACTACAGGCAGAAATACTTTGTTTTTACTTGTATCCCAGTCTCCATTGTCACATAACTGGTATTTAAGAATTATTCTTATCCTTTGCCCTCATTGGATGTTGTCATTGTGTCAAACTCCAAATTAAATCCCAGTTCCCACATTCAAATGAATGAAGGTAGTCTTGTATCGTGCAGACTTAGCCAGTGGGAATCAAGGCGCCTAACAGAGTTCTGAAAATGTATGTATCAGGATATGCCTCTGAAAAAAGCCATGTTTTTAATGCCCTCCTAAAGGGACTGATGGCAGGTTGAATTTTTAATTCCAGGGGAAGGGTGTTCCACAGCCTGGGGGCCACAACCGAAAAGGCCCTTCCTCCCCACCTGACTTTCCGAACCCAAGGGACAATCAAGAGGTTCTTACTGGCGGAGCGTAGGTTTCTACAGGGAGTATAGGAGGCTAAGAGATCGAATATCTTCAGAGCCATCTCCAAATAGAGCCCCATGGACCAAGCATAGGATCTTAAAGGAGATCCTGGCCTGAATCGGGAGCCAATGTAGACTCTTCCTGGCTAGAGTAGCAGATGAACGGCTAGGGACATCCAGAATAAATCTAGCTGCCGCGTTTTGAACAGTCTGAAGACTTATCAGGCCTAGGTTTATACCACAGTAGAGTGCATTACAGTAGTCTAGCCGGGAGGTAACCAAGGCCACTACAGTCTGTTTACGGGCTTTCAGAGATAAGTAATGAGTGATTTTCTTCAGGGTCCTAATGACACCCCAGCAGGTAGAGCTCGTTCTGTTTACCTGCTGGTCCATGGCAAGAGAGGAATCAATCATTACACCCAAATTCCGGGTGGATTTGGTGGGCCTTGGGCATTCTCCGAGGGATGGGGGCCACCAGTCACTTGACCAGGCATCCTGGTCTCCCCCGAAGATCAAAACCTCGGTTTTCTCCCCGTTCAGCTTCAGCGAGTTGCAGATCATCCACCGTGCAACTGCCTCCATGCAGTTCCTGAAGCTGAGAACGGAGGTACTCACCGAGTGGGAGAGAGAGACCAGGATTTGGGTGTCATCGGCGTATACCAACTCCATCCCAAAAGATCGTACATTAGCCTGGCGAGTGGGGTCACATATATGTTGAAAAGGGTCGGGCTTAAAGCCGACCCCTGAGGTACCCCACAACACACAGGTTTAGAAGGGGACACCAACTCACCTAGCTTGACCCTCTGCTCTCGCTGATTGAGAAAGTAAGACAGCAGACTGAGTGCAGATCCCTCTACCCCCTTAAGACGTAATGTTAGAATTGAGGGAGATAGGGTGTCGAAAGCTGCTGTCAGATCTAGCAGGACCAATAAAGTAGTGTGCCCTTTATCAACCTTTGTACGAATTTTGTTAACTACCACAGTGAGGGCCGACTCAGTACTATGGTGTTTCCGAAACCCATGCTGCAATGAATCCAGGAGGGCGGTGGAATCAAGAAAGGCAGTTAGGTGTAGGTTGAGATGAGTTTCCAGCATTTTTGCTGGAGCCGGCAGCCGTGATATTGGATGGAAATTCTTTAGAATCTCTGGGTCCAATGATGGCTTTTCCAGTAGAGGCTTAACCACTGCCTTTTTCCAGGACACTGGGAAAGTGCCCTCCTTTATGGCAAGGTTCATCACTTCAAGATGGAGAGGCAAAAGAGCCTCCCTACAATCCTTCAGAATCCTAAGGGGGTAGGGGTCCAGTGGAGAGCAAGATTTGGTCCTGTTCAGGAGCAAGTCCAGTTGCTGGAGAGTAAGGGTAGGGAAATTGGACAGAGTACTAGGAGGGTCCATTGTCCGCAATCCGTAGGAGATGGATTCGGTAGGGGAAAGGAATCCATTAGGTCCCTTTGGGATTCCAGCGAAGCGTAAATATCCGCTCTTTTAGTGTGGAAAAACAGCGAGATCTTGTCGCACAGTTCTTGAGACCCAATAACTGGGTCAGGAGTATGTAGGGTACACAGGGAATCCACGATTTTAAACAGTTCCCTTGGTGAAGTGAGGGAGGCCGTAAGGTTGGAAAAGTAGGCCTGCTTTTCCTCAATTATCATCCTCTTATACTTTCTCAACAAGATTTTGTGCTTTTCCCTTTCTCTGGAATCCCAACCAGTTCGCCAGAGCCTCTCCTGCTTCCTACAGTCCTGTCTGAGAAGCCTACGGGTCTCAGAAAGCCACGGGGCTGAGGGTCGTTTCCTAGCAGAATAGCCATAGGAAACAATGGCTAGGAGGTCTGCCGCTCTAGCTAAAGCATTAGAAAGGTCTAATGCAGCATCATGGGCCTCCGCCAAAGGAGTTGCCCTGATGTTAGACATAAGCGCGGCCAAGGTGTCATTCGCGATGTTCCTAAAGTTCCGCTTGGGTTCTCTTCTCCTGGGGGGACATAACCTCGTGGAAGTAGAGGAAGATATTAATTCAAGAGGGACAGCCAGGTGATCTGACTATACCAGAGGGATGGGGGGCCCTGTTTTTAGTCGAGGATCATTAGAAGAAAAAAAAAACCATCCAGTGTATGCCCTGCTTGATGAGTGGGTCTGTCCACTAACTGCAAAAAACCATATGCAGCTAAAGAGTCCACCTGGCATCCGGTGTCGCCAGGACCTGAATCCTCCAGATGGAAGTTAAAATCACCTAAGATCGTCAGGTTCGACCTACCAAAATGAGGCTCTAAAATACTAAGTACCTTGAGACAAAAACCCGATCTAGGGCCCGGGTGCCTATAAATCAGGAGGCCTGAAAAGGAGGCCGATGAAGAGTGAGTAAGGGAATAGAACAGAGCCTGGAAAGGATCCGAGGGGGAAGAAAGTGTTTTAATACGGCAAGAGACCGAGATTTTATATAAGATACCCAAGCCTCCACCTCTACGCCCAACTCTATCCATTCTGGCTAGAGCATAGCCTTCAGGAACAGCGTTAGTCCATTCAGGACCGGAAGAGTTGGTGGCCCATGTTTCTGTGATAAAAACCCATGAGGGCTTCCTGGCTGCAACAAAATCATTGAAGGCTATGTTTTTTATCAATGATCTAGCATTGATAAGAAAGCCCTCTTCCGTAGTCGTATTGAGGGTCACCAGAGCCTTTAGTGATCGTGTGTCAGGCGTAACAGAAGGTAAAGGCTCCATGAAGCCAGTATGACAGCCGAGTGAAGAGACCCTTGAAGGGCCTCAGGAGGGTACTTGTAATGGCAGGGGAGTTTTGGAGGATTCCATCTTCATTAGCTCGTTTGTCAAGTTATTCAGTTATTTTTTAAGGGTCGCTAGTCCTTTCTATTGAGATGTCTGCTTTGTGTCTCCACCGAATTGGCTGGAGTTTGAGTCACCTAATGAGGTGGATAAATTGCAGCTTGTATGTGAGTAGCCTACTGGTAATTGAATGCTGTTTAAACCTGGACTACCAAGGAATGACCAGCCTTGCAAGAAAATAATTCAAGCATATTTGACGGTTGCTAATGCTGGTGGAGTATAGTTACAGGTATGTAACTGCTCCTTTCCTGCACCAATGTACAGGGCGCTTGAAGGTCTGCAATTATGGCTAGAATTCCAGAGATCTCGAAAGCAGTGTGTGCCTGGCAAGCACTAATAAATAATGGATTACCCTGAAGTGAATAGTTGTCCACAGAGCAGGCAAACTACATTGGTTGAGGAATTGGCTTAAACTCCCCACTTGCCAGGCCATTGCTCCCGTAAGAGTGTCCATGCTGTACGATCACTGGGGAAAAAAGGTACAAATATGTGGTATGTATCAGTGATTTTCCAGTATTAAGGTGTCTTTCATAGATTCACATGCCTGAATCATTCCCTGTTGTCAGAGTGGGAGTCCCACGGTACATAAAGCAATAATATGCACAGAATAACCAAAAAAACCTTGGTAATAACCAACCAGGAAGTAAAGTAGCCCTAAACTACAAGAGCAAACACTTCCACACTCATGACTATCCTAGTCATTTTGTATAGACCAAACTGCACCCACCAGAATGTTCTCCCCTGAGGCTCAGGCTCTCAGATTTTCTACCGCAGGTCGTGTGAAGCTAGTCTCACTGAGCTCTGCTCAGTACTTCACAACTTTGGCTGGTTTTTACCTACTTTAAGAATGTCATCTCCTAAAGCTCTCTTCAGGCCTTGTGAATCTTGTGGGAAGCTCAGGCTTTTTAAGGAAGATCCCCCACAAGAAATGTATTTATTGCCTGTATCCGGACCATGAGTAAAGGATTGTAAGATCTGCAGGACCTTTTCTCAGAAGACCCTCAGACCGGGAAGGTCGTCTTCTCCTGAGGCTGCAGAAAATCAAGGATCAGGAAAACCCCCTATCTGAGGTAGGAAGTGTAGCCTCTGGGTCAACTATATCTTCTAGGAAGAGGATGGCTGAGGAAGAGGTATCTTCTCCTGGGGCTAAGGTGTTGAGAAAAGCTCAATCCACCAAGGATTCTAGCTTGCCTTCCTCTTCTTCAAAAAAGGCTTCTCCACCTTCAAAATCTAGACCTAGTACCCCCGAGAGTCTGGAAAGTCTTTGTCATCAAAAAGACTGTCACAAAGTTTTACCTTGGAAAATGACTTCGTCGAAAATAGTCATCGTCTACGCTTCTTCAACGTCGACGGTCACCTTTTCATCACAGAGGCCTAAAATGATAATGTCTTCAGCCTCTTCCCCGTCGACACTGTACTTTGCTTCAGTTCGACCCATCTCGTCGACTAAGGTAATGCCATTGGTTGTCGAAGCGCCATCATCGACGAAGGGTAAGAAGGTCCCGTCGATGAAAAACACCTCGACGGCACCTACCACGTCGACTAAAGCCGCCCCGTCGACTGATTCCTCGTTGGCGAAGATCACCTTGCCGTCGATTACCTCACTGCCGACGAAAAATACATAGTCGTCGACTGATTGCCCCGTCGACAAAGTTAACTGTCATGTCGGCGGCCACTGTCCATACACCATCTCCGTCGACTGCACTGTTAACAGTCCTACCGTCTACGCATCTTCTTTCATCTTGTAAAGAATTACATGTTTGGTCTGCCGCACCGTCTGCCGTCTCCTTTGCCTCGCCTTCTATGTCAGCTTCTTTATTAGAAAGACAGGACTCTTCACTAGCGGCTCACTCCCCGCTGAAGTTGCCTGAACAGCTATTGGACTCTGAAGAGGATGAAGAGCAACCAGATGTGGATGAGCGGTACCGTGCAGCTAGGAGTCCATCTGAGCTGCTTATAAAATATCAAGACGAGGATCAGGAAGAAGAGCAGTTCCTTGAGCCTTCAGGTCAGGCTCCTGCCACAGTGCCTATGGCACAGATGCCGTTAGCTCTCCTCAACAACTTACAGTATATGTTGGACGACTACTATCGCCGATTCCCTCCATCTGAATCGGCAGAGTCGCTCCCTTCGAGGCTCATAACTCAAGCCTCTGTAACCGTGTTTAGACCTCAAAGACCATTTTCTTCAACACCAGCATCCGAAATACAAATCTACAATTCCACCTTCTCTGGCGCCATCCCACCATACCCAGGAAGCTGTCACCACTGAGGAGGACAGGGAAGGAGAAGTTAATAGTCTGTACTGTCGGAGTGGGATGACTATCAAACACAAACCCATCACCATCTGCTCCACCTGCTGCGGACTCTTCGCCTGTAGATATTGGAGGATTCCTTCTCATAATGGAAAGAGCAACAAGGTTTCTAATTTCCATGGAAACGAAACAGGATGACTGTTTCCTTTACGATTTTTTGGACCAACCGCAGAGGCTAGTGAAAACAATTCCCATAATAGACTTCATCTGGAAAGAGGGGCTAAAGTTCATGTCCACACCAAATTCTCTCCCTGTTGTCTTGCCACGCGTAGACAAAAAAAAATATAAGGCACCACTCACCTTGCCAGCATGCCTTATAGGGCAATCAAAGACTGATTCAGTTGTCATCCAAGCGGCCCAGAGACGGGCCAGAAACCCTTCTTCACCGGTAACCGCTCCACCGGACAGGGATGGCAGACGTCTAGACTCCATTGGCAAAAAGGTCTCCGCTATAGCTGCAACTACTGTTTGTGCTGCAAACTCCCTAGCAATAGTAGGGAGATAAGATGGACAAATGTGGTTGGATATCTCATAAATATTGAAAAGCTTCCAAAGCCTGAAAGATCTGAAGCCAGAAAGATCTTGCATGAAGGGGAGTGTACTTCTGCAGAAATTATCAATGCAGCAGTAGATGTGGCATCTCCAGGCTTCAGGCAGTTGGCTGGGGCAGCGGTGCTGATAAGGCAGGGATGGCTGAAGTCCAAATCCTTTCGCCAGGAGGTCCAGGCTAAGATCGACATGCCATATGATGGGGAGTTTCTGTCAGGCGAAGTCTTCCTCAGGGTCTGACGTGATGCTATAAAGGCCCACCTCTCGATACCTCCAATTCTCATTGTATTAAATACACAGAATATTGAAGTGATCAAGCGAGGGGAAAAGGGGATTAGGAAGGGAACGGCTGGGAAGGAAGTTATTTGAAGAAATTCTATTGCTTTACTTTACCTAAATAATAACTAAAGACTTTAGATACTCTTTGGACCTTGTCAATATCTTCTATTCCAATAGTGCAAGGATTGACCTTAAATAAGTTTGCATGCACAAAACTGTTCTATACTGGACTTCAACATATAACACTTTGTCTAATTCCAAACGACTGTATCTGAGCAGTATTTAGGAAATGAAATCACAAAGACAAACCAAGAACAATGTAATTCCCTGTGGAACTTATGACTTTCTTATTCTTTAAAAAAGGGTACTCAATACGCTCTCAATCAATATATCCAATGATATTCTCTTCAGTATTCACAATATTCCAAAGATCTTGATGCGCCAAGATCTCTTAAATAAACATACATTTCTGCTTTTCTAATAATGATTTACCAAACAAACAAAATACGACTCTTATTGTAGAGCGATGCAGGTTAAAAGGTCTTCAATATTTTGTACATTGACTTAGATTAGCACCCTACCTGTAGAGTACGACCTACTCTACCAAAACGTGCCCAGCAAGATACTCGAAAGCTTGGTTGGTATCACAAAGCCGTTCTTCAGCTGGCAAACAAAACCGGAAGTGCAGCGCCGTTGGAATCACGAAGCTGCAAAGCCCCCAGGACGAGGACACTCGCCACTGCTTCTCTGCAAGTTCAAGAATTCCACCGATACTGCCAAAGAAGCGGAGCACCAAGAACAGCTTCCTACCCCGGCAATAGACGCTGAATAGTGAGCACAGAAGGCTGGGCGCGGTCGCGTAAATCAATGTGACAACGCCCATGCCAAATCTCACGCATGCGACGGGGGTGCTAAAGCTCACGCATGTGGCAGAAAATACAGGTTTTGACAGCACTTTGCAACATAGGATATAATAGACATTTCCAAAATAAAATGAGGGCAAATGCAAAGGTCTGTGGCAGAATGCAAGGTCTGTCCAGCTACGTTAGTCCCCTTGTACATTTCAGCCACCACCGACCAACCAAAGTTATCCTACGCATTTTACCTCACAGTGCTACTTGGCATGGTGGCAGATAGACCTTTGAGTGGGGCGGGCCCTAGACCTTAAGCCACCCTAGTCCTGACATCTCACGCATGCGACGGGGGTGCTAAAGCTCACGCATGTGGCAGAAAATACAGGTTTTCACAGCACTTTGCAACATAGGATTTAATAGACATTTCCACAATAAAATGAGGGCAAATGCAAAGGTCTGTGGCAGAATGCAAGGTCTGTCCAGCTACTTTAGTCCCCACGTACATTTCAGCCACCACCGACCAACCAAAGTTATCCTACGCATTTTACCACACAGTGCTACTTGGCATGGTGGCAGATAGACCTTTGAGTGGGGCGGGCCCTAGACCTCAAGCCACCCTAGTCCTGACAGTTTCTCTTTGGCCAGCATATCGACGAGGCCCTGCAGGCCATAAAGAAAGACACGGAAAAGTCAAGGTCACTGGGAAGCCTGCAGTTTTGAAAGTCGTTCTTTCGTGGTGCCAAAGGACGTGGATCCTTCTCCAATAGAGGGGGGCTACTCAGCAACGATCGCATCAAGCCTCTCAAGGTAACCAGAGGTATCAACCGTGCATACATACGGACAGCGAGGTAACAATTACTCACAAACTAAAGGGAAGTCTTCTTATCGAGGATGAGATTCCTCCAGGAAACAATGAGACATACCACCTGCCACCATCTCTGCCCATTCCCAAATCGAAAGTTGGAGGAAAATATCCTGTTTCTACTCTAACTGGTCCAAAATTACCACACACAGGTGGGTCCTGGATGTAGTGGCCAGGGGCCACGCTTTAGAATTCATCAAAACCCCTCCAAATTCTCCTCCCAAAGGTCCACCTCCAGCTCATCTCAAGGAGCTGTTCTCCCAAATAAATATGATTCGAAAAGGAGCAATCAAAAAAGTCCCTCAATTGCAAAAGGAATGGATTCTACTCTAGGTTCTTAGTCATACGCAAGAAGTCGGGGGAATGGCGCCCCATCCTCTACCTGCGTGCCCTCAACAAATACCTCAAAAAATTGTCCTTCCGGATGTTAACGCTTCAAGAAATCCTCCAGCTTCTCTCGGAAGGGGATCACATGGCCACCCTCTACCTTGAGGATGCTTATTTTCATGTACCGATCCTTCCCAGGCACAGAAAGTTTTTAAGATTCAGAGTGGCTTGCAGGGATTTTCAGTTCAAAGTTCTCCCATTTGGACTTCGTTCAGCGCCCTGTGTTTTCATGAAAGTGTTAGCTCCAGTGGCAGCGCATCTTCGCTTAGAGGGCGTCACTATTCCCGTCTCTGGGTCTCATTCAATTTCGAAAAATCTCATCTAACTCAGTCTCAAAGACAGTCCTTCTTGGGAGCCACACGACACTCCACTCACTCAGGCTTTCGTCTCAAAAGAAAGACCGCTCAAGATCTGCTAGATGGCTCTCCTACTGCAAAAAAAGAGTACGTTTCAGTTCGGATGTTCAAATCTTTCCATGGGATGATCTCATCCTGCATCCCTCTGATACCCAACTGTCGTCTCCGAATGAGACCTTTGCAAGAGGAACTCCACCTCCAATGGTTGCAAGTTTCGGAGTCGTTCAACATGATCAGCATAACACCTCGTATGAGAGAAGTCTCTCACTGGTGGATTCAAAGGAACAATTTGCAAGAGGGATGTGAATTCCTGACGGAAGTACCAAGCATCACCACTGATGCTTCCCTCGAAGGATGGGGTGCACACCTTCAAGGAATGACTCAACAGAAAGAGGAATGTGCAACAAAGGAAGTGGCACATCAATCTTCTAGAGCTGCGAGCAATTTTCTTGGCCTTGAAGTCCTTTTGAACAGTCATCAAGGGTTCCTCGGTTCTAATTCGGACAGACAATACAACAAGTATGCATTAGTTGAACAAACAGGGTGGTACAAAATTGTCCCTTCTCTCACAACAAGCCCAGGAGATTTGGGATTGGGCTCTGGATCACAAAAACAATCTTTCAGCGGTTCATGTTCCAGGGATATCCAATGTACTAGTGGATTATCTCAGAAGATCTGCAATATGCAATCACGAATGGGAGATCCATCAACCGACGCTGGACCGAGTCTTTTGGGAGTGGGGTCACCCAGACCTGGACCTGTTTGCAACAATTCAGACCACAAATGCCCACCCTTTGCAAGCTGGCTTCCCCACAAGGACTCATGCTGGGATGCGCTTTCGATGAACTGGTCTCAGATATATGCATACGCTTTTCCTCCGATTCCATTGGTTCCCAGAGTCATCCACAAAATGATGCGGCAGCCGTGTCTCCTCATTCTCATTGCTCCCAGGTGGCCTCGCCAATATTGGTTCACCGAACTTCTCCTCCTTTCGGAGTGCGATCCCATTCAGTTTCCACCAATACCGAATCTTCTGACCATGCAAGGGGGAAAAATTTGTCACCCTGACCCAGATTCCTTGAAATTAGCAGCCTGGCTCCTCAACACATTGAGTTCCCACATTTAGATATCCCTGCGGATTGTCAAGAGGTTTTAGCCAATGCTAGAACACCTGCCACGGTTAAGACCTACAAGCTCAAATGGAAAAGATTCTGTGCCTGGTGTCACTCTGCCAATTTACATCCAATTCAATCTAAACCAGAACAGATTTTGCAGTTTCTTCAATTTGCTAGATCGGGTTTATCTCATTCCACGCTGAAAGTATTTTTGGCAGCCATTTCGAGATTCCCTCACGATGGCTCTACCTCTTTCAGCTAGAATAATTCAATGATTTTTTTAAAGGGTTATTCCGAATGTTTCCTCCTATTCAACGTCCACCTCCATCCTGTTATTTAAATGTGGTGCTCTCTCAGCTCATGCGTCGCTCCTTTGAACCTATTCATAAAGTGGATCTCCAGTTCCTTTCATGGAAGGATTCTCTATTTTTAGTGATGACGTCAGCGACATTCAGGCGTTTACGATCAAGTCTCCTTTCTTGCAATTCACTTCAAATTCAGTGGTGCTTCGTACCAATCCAAGTTACATTCCTAAGGTTCCCTCTGACTCCTCTTAATGAGCCAGTAATTCTAAAGACTTTTTCCAAATCCGCAAACAGCGGCAGAAAAAGCCTTGCATCCCCTAGACATCAGATATCTCAAATTCTATCTCCAACGAACTGCAACAATGTGGAAAACAGATCCGTTATTCGTAGCATATGGAAGGCTACATCAAGGATACGCTGTATCCAGACTATAGCCCGTTGGATGTCCTCAACGATTAGTCTGTGTCATCAGCAGGCGGGAAGGCCTCTACAATCTTTGCCAAGAGCACATTCTACAAGAGCTGTCTCCTCTTCCACCGCCCTCTTTGCTGGTGTGCCTCTTCATCAGATCTGCAGAGTGGCAACTTGGTCCAGCAGGCATACGTTCACCAAACATTACTGTTTGGACGCTGCAAGTGATGCAGATACTTCAGTGGGACGAGCAGTTCTTCGCAATCTTTTCAAATAAGGTGAGACTCTGTTCTCCCTCCTCCACTATGCTCTTTTTAGACGCTTATTCTTGCATGTTCTCTTTTGCCAAGCATGCATGCATGCATACATACTGTGATACAAGGAGCGTCTAATGAGCATTATGATTTGTACTGCTATCTACTCTGATTCAGGCATGTGAATCTATGAAAGACACCTCAATACTGGAGAAGAACAATAGTTACTTACCTGTAATCTGTGGTTCTCCAGTATTGGGTGTCTTTCATAGATTCACATGCTCCTGCCCACCTCCCCTCAGAGGCTCCTCGGGCGGTAATGTTGGCTTCACTCCTGTGCGAGAAAATCTGAGAGCCTGAGCCTCTGGGGAGGACATTCTGGTGGTTTCGGTCGCCTGATTGGCTGCAGTTTGGTCTATACAAAATGACTAGGATAGTCATGAGTGTGGCAGTGTTTGCTCTTGTAGCTTAGGGCTACTTTACTTCCTGGTTGGTTATTACCAAGCTTTTTGGTTATTCTGTGCATATTATTGCTTTTTTATGTACCATGGGACTCCCACTCAGACAACGAGGAATGATTCAGGCATGTGAATCTATGAAAGACACCAATACTGAAGAACCACAGATTACAGGTAAGTAACTATTCATCCAAGTGTTCTAGTCCAGTGATGTGAAATTGAGGCACCTGAAGGCAGTACAAGGAAAGGAGGTGTTCGAGAGCCTGATCTGTTTGACTACTATGCAAATGTCAGTTTGTTTTGCTGTCAGGTTTTTGTGATTGTGCCTCTGGCTCCAGCACTGTTGTCTGTCGTTGCATTCCATACCTTTTAAAAACACAAATTTATGAAGTGATAACTCCCTAGATGGCTGCCAGCAGCCCTGGCCTCTTTCTCCTCATGCAGATGAATCCTTGTTGGTTTGAGGATTTTGTGAGAACAGATGGCTTCTGTTTTGCAGATTGGATAAAAGCTCTCTTCATGAGCTTGTCACTGGTCTTCTAGATCACTATTTGTGAGGAGTTGTCTGGTACAGTGCAACCGCACCAGGTATTGATTCCGGGCACTTATGATTTTAGTTGCCATGTAAAAAATCAATTTTGGCAAGCTTATTTGAGGTAATGGGCAAAGGTAGTATTCCTGGGTTGCTCTTAAAAAAAATGTTGATGGATACTTCTCACCAGATTACTCATCTTCAGAAAATGTATGCGGCATACTGGATCTGGAAGTAAAAAAAAAACAACTCCTTCATGCCGACAGGTGATGCGTCCGACCCCCCAGTGGCACTGCACTCGCCCGGAAGTCATCGAGCAGAGCTACATATAGGCGTGGACGCCAGATGGAAAAGCATTATAATCAATGGGGTGACCCAGTTAAGTCAGAGGACCTAGGTGTCGATCGGTAAAGAAAACAATGGTCTAGAAAATTCTTACTTTAGCATATAACTTTATACCAATAGATGAGTATAAAGGTATTCAAAGGCACATACACGAAAAGGCAAAAAAGGCTATAGGCCACTTCAAAATGACAAGTAAGGTTCAATTTATTTAGTTATAGTAAAGGTCAGCTCATCAAAACATGAGGCAACTTTTGCCCCAACACCAGTGGCGACAGCGTTTTCTAATGTTGCAATTGCATCCATTTCTTTAACTCTTCCATTTTTTCAAAACTTCTTTTTCATCCTGTTAATCCTTTACTCCTTCTCAATCTCATTCATTTAACTCCTGCAAGAGTCTGCAATTTTCTGGGTTTCTCATGTTACAGCGGGCCATCCGAACCTCTTTCCAATAACACGTACTGAAGCAAAGTTCATTAAAATGCAGTTTATTTAAGCCAATGCATTTCAGACCCCACGGGTCCTTCGTCAGGGGTAACTGTAAAATCAATCAAACCTACTCATCAGTAAATACACAAGTGTATGTTATTGAAATTTCAAAATTTCTTAAGCAAGCATCCTGTATTGCACTAATCACCGCAAGTTGTCAAACTTTCATGATCACGATTAACCTCCCTTTCCCTGTATGATAGTAAAGATCAGACCAAAATTCGCAAATCAAAAGTTCGAAGGCATGATGCACAATTGTAAACGTCTGTGACTGTTCTCATCAAGAAAAGGAAAGGGTGTGAAAAAATGTGCTCTAGTGGAGAATAGAAAAAGGAATGAATTTCAACAGGAGGGTAATTCAACTGAAATAGTGCATAAGGGATCAAGCGTTAGACTTGACAGAAAATGGTCTCCCTTCAGAATTTCCAGCCTACCCCTGTATATTAAATACAGTACATTTCATACATCAGTAATTTTCTTTTATCACAGTGTGACCTCATCTGTTATTCCGGTATGGGGGGGTCAAGATAGGATGTAGGCCTATTCAGGGGTTGTTGACGTTTCAATAACTGTTGACAGAGAGGCCGATAGACGCGCGCGCTGGGATTGCAGAGAGTTATCACTTTTAAAATTCCAAAACTTTGACAAACGCCCAAACGTAGCCTTTCCAAAAGGTGGTGTTGGACTTTACGATGAATTGATGAGATTGAAAACTCCTGTATAAACCATGAAGCAATCTCCTGGTTACTCACCATACTGAGCGTTTTGAAACCCCCTGCCCCGTCCTGATGAAGACCCGCAGCAGAGGATCTCACTAACCCTTTTGCGTTTGGGTCGAAACGTCAACAACCCCATATCATGCTTTGTGATGTGGTGCACTGAGTAGAAATTTGATCCACTGAAGGCACAGCATTTAGAGGTCTTTGGGTTTGCACTTTCTTTGGCCTGGTTTTCTCTGAGCATGGAGAGGATATTTGCTGTATCAACCTTAGTTGTTGTTAGTCCTGGCAACTTTTGAATGGTTTTTCCCCCATCTTCTCGCTTCTGACTTTTTTTATTTTTTTTTACTGTGTGCTGAATTGTTTTTGCTGGCTTTAGGACACTGGGCACTTTACCACAGCTTACTAGTGCTAAAGTGCAAGTGCCCTCTGCCTGAAATATAATAGTATTTGGTTTCTCCATGATTTGGTCTATTTAATTTACTAGTAAGTTCCTAGTAAAGTGCAGGTGGTGTGCCCAAGACCTGTAAGTCGAATGATCCTAGTGGGCTTTCTGCACTGATTGTGCCACCCGCATGAGTGCGGTACAAAAGAGGGTGGTGATGGACGGAGCATCTGAATCAATCAAACACTCACACCCAGTCAAAAGATCTGGGTTTAATCCATCACCGTTCTTTAGCCCACTTTGCCACCCCAGTTCAGACATGGCTATATGCAAATCAGTGTGACCCTGTGCCTCATGGGAACAGTCCAGCCCGAACTGCCAAGCCATGTCTTCCCTGGACCGGAAACAAGCTTCCGAGGACCGGTTTCTGGCATTCCAGCCGTCTTCAGCCCGGCTTGCTTGAATCCAGTGGCAAAGTGAGCAAGGGACTCACGTCTGAGCATACCCTGCCACACTTATAGCGGCCAAAAGCCGTACAAAAGAGGGTGGTGATGGACGGAGCATCTGAATCAATCAAACACTCATACCCAGTCAAAAGATCTGGGTTTAATCCATCACCGTTCTTTAGCCCACTTTGCCACCCCAGTTCAGACATGGCTATATGCAAATCAGTCTGACCCTGTGCCTCATGGGAACAGTTCAGCCCGAACTGCCAAGCCATGCCTTCCCTGGACCGCAAACATGTCTAATGCCTACCACTGCAGTGTTTCTGTGGGCAGTCTTAACCTGCCATTTCAACCTGGCAAGTGCACCCACTTGCCAGGCCCAACCCTTCCCTTTTATTCCCCTAGGGTAGGCCCAATGTAGCCCCATGGGCAGGGTGCAGTGTAGTTAAAAGGTAAGATATGTACTGTTGTGTTTTACATATGCTGGTAGTGAAATACTGCTAACTTCTTTTTTCACTACAGCAAGGCCCATCTCTCTGATACGTTAGCATTGGAGCTATTAGAACATTTGTAGCTTAGGGTCCTTGGATATGCAATTTAAAAATGCATCTTTTTGTGAACCTGTTTTTAATTGTCAGGTCCATGAATGCTACTTTTAGAAAGTCTGCAGTTTCTTACTTTAGCCATTACGTGCTTCTACCGGGCTCTGAATACATGTCTGGGTCAGTGTGACAGTTGGGCTCTTGTATATTCACTCTAGACAGTCTCACAAAGGAAGCTGAGGTGTGCCCTCCACATCCTGATGGCCCATCATTTAGCTGGGTCTTCCTGAGCTAGAGTGGTGGGAGTAGTTGACACTAAAACCAGAATAGGGTTGTGCCTGACTTCACAAAGTCTCCATCCTCTGTTGTGTGCCTGGAGCCAGGGCAGGATACTGCCATTGACAGCTCCTGAGGCGGAAGCCGGGAGACACGTGCACAATTAACCTAGCACTGTAATTTTAAAATAACTTTTTTTTATCTGTGTGAATCACCTTGGACCAGAGCACTCTCCCTCCTACAAATCGCCGAAGAGCACCGCGCAGCCGATTTGAACGGTGCCGCGGCGCGCTGATAAGTTTCTGCCGCCATTACAGGGAAGTGAGGCCACGCCCACATTCCAGAAGCCACACCCCCCCCCCACCCGTACAAAATGTGCCTGAACAGGACGCGCAGCGTACGCGCGCCAAAGGTTAGCCCGTCTGAGCCCATCTGGGCCCAGCCGCCCCTAGGCCCAGAATCTATGCCCAACCCCACCAATGATCGCTACTACTACACTCAAGGAGACCTTCTGTCCCTCAAACCCACGAAAAACGCGAACTGCCACTATATCTACAAAGGGGAGAAAACCTTCATTAACTGCGATCTATGCAGCCCAGTCCACACCTCGGTTGGACACCATGCCCTGCACTTGGGCCTTCTGAACTGTAGGTCCCTCCCGAAACACTCCCTAGAGATAAACCTCCTTATACAGGACCAGAAAGCAGACCTACTGTTCCTCACGGAAACCTGGCTAACCCCCAACGCGGAAGCCGACAGTTAGTGCCCTCCCCCAAGGATTCCTAATCTATTTCCAGAACAGACCCCTCGGCAGAGGAGGTGGCCTTGCCATAATATATAGGGAAAAATTTGTTTGTAGAGAAAAAAACGGTGGCATCGAAGACTGAGAGCTGCCATTTCACTATACAAATCTCACCCACAGTCTCCCTCTCCGGCCTACTCGTATACCGCCCACCCGGAGTCCCGACTCGGTTCTCCAGTGCCCTAATAGAAATCGTTACTACATGGCAGCCTCAACCCCTAACGTCATGATCCTGGGAGATCTCAATCACCACTTCAGTGACCCCCTGGACTTGGTAGCGTCCGATCTCCTCCTCGACCTCACTTCATACGAAGTCGATTCAGAGGCGAAGCACAACAAAGGTCACCTACTCTACCCTATTTTCACTTACATCCACAAGCTGAGAACTACACCGCCCTCCCACTCCCGTGGACCGACCACTTCTTGGTACCACTATCCTGGCAAATCAGCGCCCCTCCACCTCAACCCCTTAAGACACGGGTCATGGATAGAACTTGGTCCAAACTTTCGATTGAAGACTGGTCCTCCATGCTTAAACAGTCCTACCCCCCCCCCCGCACTCGACCCAGTAACTGCAGATACGCAATTCGAAAACTGGCTCACCCACTCACTCGACTCTATTCTTCCAAAAAAAAGCACCTTGAAAAAGGAAAAGAGAGCTAACCCCGCCCCTTGGTACACACCCGAGCTAAAACTACTACGGAAAGAATGCAAAAAACTGGAGCGTTCCTGGAGGAAAGACGGAACAAGATACAGAAAAGACGAATATCGCACCGCCATGAGAACTTTTAAACGGCCCTGCGTGACACCAAGAGGCAATTCTTCGATGAAAGAATCAAAGTCCTCCAACTCTGCTAGAGAAACCTTCCTCATCATGAAGGAACTGCTCAAAGTGCCTGACCCTGCCCCAGCTCTTGACACCTCTGAGGACATATGCATCAAACTGGCAAAATATTTTGACGAAAAAATTCAAAACATTCTTGCCACTTTGCCCCAAGTTAATCCGAGAGCGATCACTAACTGCCAAGCCAAACTAAGAAGACTCGTATCCTCAGCCGACCAAACCAGCCATCCACCTGGATACCTTTGGTACTGTAACAGTAGAAGAAGGTCTCAAAACGCTGGCCAACACCAAAAGTGGTTCTCCTAGCGACCCGATACCCATGCGCATCCTAAAGATGGTTGCATCCACAATCACCACACCTGTCACTGATCTCATTAACTCCTCGCTGCTTCAGGGATCGGTTACTCCCGGCTGAAAGGGAGCCATCGTTAAAGCCCTTCTCAAAAAGCCGCTCCTAGACCCCTCCGATTTGGCCAACTACAGGCCAATCTCCCTTCTCCCCGGAATCAGCAAGGTCACGGAAAAACTAGTCAACAAAAAACTCTCCCATTTCTTGGAGTCTAACAGCCTTCTCCGAAAGTCGCAGACTGGTTTTCGCCCTGGACAGGGTACGGACACCGCCCTCCTGGCAGTGGTTGAGGAAGCAAGATGCATTTTGGACTCAGGAGGATCAGTGGCAGTGATCCTCCTAGACCTCAGTGCGGCCTTCGACACTGTTAACCACCAGGTCCTCATCCAGCAACTTACTGACATAGGTGTGGTAGGAACTGCTCTTTCATGGCTCACGTCATTTCTACGCAATCGTACCTTCCAGGTCTGGGAGAGTAACACCCGATCAGCGGCGATTCCCCTCAAGTGCGGAGTACCACATGCCTCTTCCCTTAGCCCAACTCTATTCAATGTGTACATGTCCCCACTGGAGGAGGTGGTCGCCCCGTTCTGTGTTAAAATCGTGAGCTACGCCGACGACACCCAACTGGTCAACTCCCTATCCCAACCTGACCAAGGACCGCCCACTCTCCACACCTGCCTATCAAAAATCTTCACTTGGATGGGTGAAATATCCCTAAAACTTAATGGGTCAATGACGGAGATCATGCTACTTGGGCATAAAGGATCCACCCTCCCCCCGAACATCTGGCCCACCTGTCTGGGAGAGCCCCCTTCCCCTAAAAAGGAGATCAAAAGTCTAGGGGTCTGGATGGAAAAGGACCTATCCTTTAAAACCCAAGCCAAAAAAAACAACAGGAACCTGCTTCGGCCCCCTCGGATCGGCCCGGAAAGTCCTGCCCCTCTTCCCGCAAGTTGCTCATCCAAGGACTGATCCTGTCTAGACTGGATAACAGCAACGCCATCTTCCTTGGAGCACCGGAATCCACCCTCAACAAATTCAGAACGCCGCAGCACGGCTTCTCACGGACACCCCGGCCAGAACATCTGCCAAACCAGCGCTGAAACTGCTGCACTGGCTCCCAATAAGAGAAAGGATAAAGTTCAAATCCCTTTGTTTGGCACATAAACTACTACAGGACAAGGGGCCCCCCCATCCTCAAAAACTTAGTTGTGCCCTACAAAGCTAACAGACCTCTCCGCTCAGATCATGAACATCTAATCACAGTGCCCAGAGTAAAAAAGGCACGCACTGGAGTTCGGCGATTTTCGGTTAACACAGCCAAACTGTGGAACGCCCTGCCCCTCAAACTCAGGAGCGAACTTTGTCATCTCTGATTCCGGAAACTCCTGAAAACCCACCTCTTCCCCTAACCTCCTTCTCCCCTGTCATCACCTCTGATTCTGCTGTCTTGGTTTTAGCGCTGGGATACTTCCGGGTTACTACGCGCTCTATAAACCCACATTCATTCATTCGTTGTGCCTACTTCAAAGGCTGAACTGGGTAAAAGTATTGAACCTCTGACACCATATACTCTGAAGAGTTGTGGATTGAGGATATTCTGCCAGAAAGATTGGCTGTGTTGCTGTCAGGGAGGACTGCCACTTTGCTGTCTGCTTTGCTATGTTGCCCTGTGGCTTAGTTAGCCATTCGGTGTGGTTTGGACACCGCAGACTAGGTAGGGCAATTTCTATGACTGTGGCGCTTCGTCGCCATTCCTGGTTGAGATCTACTGGGTTCTCGCCAGATGTGAGTGGAAGGACTGGACATTGCTTTCTACATCCTGCTTTCTAAGGTTCTCCAAGGTTTTGAGTTGAGCTTGCCTCCTGTTGGAAGTCTCTGGCCAAATGGACTTCATCTGCCAGCACCCGGACTCCTCTGCTGAATGTCCTGCTCTGCCAAGTGGTGCCAATTCCAGTTCTGGGTGCTTGAAAGTGAGTTGTGATGCTGAAGAGAAGATTTTCCACGCATAGACTCCAAGCGTAATTTCAGAACCGGTGCATCATCTCAAAACTCGACATCACTACTACCTGCAATGAAATTGGTCCTCACTCGACGCAATGGCCACAGCTTTCAACGCAAGCCTGACTGCACCACAGCCCCTTTGAAGAGCTGCAGCCGCTGGGTGCGTCTCTAGCACCGCCTCACCCAAGCCTTTGATGCACCATTCCGACTCAGATGCAGAGCCCGCTTCAATGCTGAGAAATAGACACTGTGCAACTTGAAATCGGTGCCCAGAGATGTGTCGAAAGTATCAACACTGCACCGGAGTAAGGAACCGAGCTTTCATGCCCGTAAATGACGCACCACCTCCCCTGCGCCACGCATGGTCCCCGCACGTGTACGGCTGAACGACTCTGCACCATCTTAAGGAACCAACGCATCCCTGTTCACAGCGACGCATCACCTCCTCTGTGCAACGCATTGTGCCTAAGCATCCCCATGCCAATGACCTGCATAGCAGTAAGAAACTGATGGATCTGCAAGAGACACCTTAGTGATAGATTCCTTACCTTACAATAGCCCCAGGCGTCAGACTGGATCCGGAATTAATTTTCCGTCAGCAGTACCCCTGTGCGTCTATCGCTGGCATCGTTAGCGCCAAGATGACCTCCGGAGACTACTTAGGCGCCACCAATGCGCGTTTACGTCAGTTCTTTCTTTTTCTACGCCAGTAAGCACAGATCCAGTTAGAGCACGTAGCCTAGTCACTTTTTGACTATTCTTTTAAGACTTTTGTCTCCTGTCAATCTTCTCTGGTGCACGTAGGGATGCCTCGGTTTAAGTCTTGTGAGGCCTGCTGTAGCAATATGTCGGTGGCGGACCACCACAATGTCTGTATCTACTGCCTGGAGTGTGACCAAGACTCTCGGTCCTGTATGGACTGTCTGGCCATGGCCCCAAAGGCCTTGAGGGAGCGGCGCCGGAAGCTACTTGTGGTCCACTCGTCCCAGCACCATTCTTGGTCCAGGGGACGCTCCAGAGAACGCTGGCTGGGCCACCATCATCGCTCCTCGGGCTCCAAGTCTTCACCCTCTGTTTTGGGTAAGAGATGACACAAAAAGTCGAAGTGTTGTTGCTCTCCGATGTCCCCCTGTTGGTCCCCAGATGTGGCCAAGGGGGACAGGGGTTCTGCCCAGCAGCTCCTTCAGTTCCAGGAGTCCTGCGGCCTACCCACCTTATCCAGGTCAGTCAACGACTCACGCACAGGTGCAAGAATTTCTTGCTACCATGGACCACCTGTTTAGGCCTCGTGATCACGCTGTCGTGCTTTTGGGCATGGGGTCCCTTGTCGGGATCCTGTCAAGCCGTCAGCGCCTCTGGAACCACAGGATCCTGAGCCACTGGCTCAGGCCTCGGCGCCACAAGGTTCCACGCTGCCGGCCCCGGTGCCACAAGTTCCCACGCTGCAGGCCCCGGTGCCACCCTCTGCTCCGGTGCCGCAGTATCTAATCTCACTGAGGTGCTCCAGACTGCGTCTGCTTTGTCAGAGCGCCTGCTGCCATTTATTGACGCCCTCACTAATGTCTTGCTGGGCATTTGATCGCGGCCTGCCACAGCGGCCACCTGTGGAAAGAATGTCGCTAGGCGTCATCGCTCTGTGCCGAGTGACACTGCTTTTCTGACCACTCATCCTACGCCTGCAAGCCTGGTCATCCAAGCCTCCATGTCCCAGAGTGCCTTTCCCACAGCTCTGCTGAGTAAGGACTCTAAGAAGCTGGAGCAGTTCGGCAAGCAGTTGTTCTCTTCAGCCAGCTTAGGGCTGCGGTTGGTTAACACTGCATGTCTATTGGGCTGCTATTCCCACGCGGTGTGGGATACAGTTGCACAGGTGTTGCCTCAGTGTCCTGAGGAGGTCCAAGCTGTGCTGTCCCAAGCGGTTGCTGAAGGTAAAGATGCAGCTAAGTTAGCCATTTGGTGTGGCTTGGACACCGCAGACTCACTAGGTAGGGTAATTTCTATGACTGGCGCTTCGTCGCCATTCCTGGTTGAGATCTACCGGATTCTCGCCAGATATCCAAAGCTCACTCACGGACATGCCCTTTGATGGCACTTGCCTGTTTGGTGATAAAGCAGACTGTGCACTGGAGCGTTTTAAGGACTCTCGGGCTACAGCCAAGTCCTTGGGTCTCTCCAGCACGCACCCAGCCATGTCTAACTTTCATCCCTTTTGTGGTCACGGAAGGGGTGCCCCTACCCGCTCGTTCAGTCAGAAGACTGTGCAGAACCAAACTCGGCGCGGAGGCTGCTGTTTTGGCTCAGGGGGCCAGCATGCGGGTCTGTCTACCTCCGCTCCTGCAGCCTCCGCCTCAAAGCCTTCCTAGTCCGAGCTTTGGGGTGCACCTCACACCAGTGGGCAACAGGATTTAACATCACTTTCCCCACTGGCGTTCTGTCACTTGTGACAGGTGGGTGCTGCAACTTGTCTGGAGGGTTTAGTCCCTCCCCTTCGAGGCTACCCCCAGCCATGCCATCTCAGGTCCACCTCATGTGGGGGGTTCACTTTGCGCTTCTCTAACAGGAAGTTATGGCCCTCTTGGCCAAGGGGTCCATCAAGCGCGTTCCTGGGCCAGAAGTAGGACTTGGTGGTTGTTCCCACTACTTTCTGGTCCCCAAGAAGGAGAAAGGGAGCTTGCGCCCAATCTTGGACCTCAGGAACGTCAATCGCTTCCTCCGGAAGGAGAAGTTAAAGATGTTGACTCTGGCTCAGGTCTTGGCTGCCCTCGACCCTGGAGACTGGATGATAGCGTTGGACTAGCAGGATGCATCCCCGTCCTGCCAGCCCACCGACTTTACCTGTGGTTCACGGTTGGCCAGGAGCATTTTCAGTTTCCCTTGCTCCCCTTCGGCCTTACCAGCGCCCCTCGGGTGTTCACAAAAGTGATGGAGGTGGTCGCAGCTCACCTGCGCAGGTCAGGGGTGGCAGTCTTCCCCTACCTCGACGACTGGTTTTTGAAGGCGGGCTCGCACCAAGCAGTGTCGCCCACCTTCAGACTACGGCTGACCTCCTGCATTTGCTAGGGTTCTCCATCAACGTGCCCAAGTCTTACCTGAGTCCCTCTCAGAAGCTCCCTTTCATTGGAGTGGTTCTGGATTCGACGCGTTTCGGGTTTATCCTCACTAGCAGCGAGTCCGGGATATTCAGGCTATGATTCCGATTTTTCGGCCTCTATCCAGGGTTTGAGTTGGGATGACCCTCCGGCTCCTGGGCCTGATGGCCTCCTGCATCCTGCTAGGGCAACATGCCAGGTGGCATAAGCGAGCTCTGCAGTGGGACCTGAAGTTCCAGTTGGCACAGTATCAGGGCAACCTCTCCGATCATGTCTGGATCTCGGAGGGCACTGCCTGACAATTGTAGTGGTGGCTCACGAATTGCGATTGGGTCAATGGCAGATCCCTCTCACTTCCCCAACCAGAGCACACAGTGGTGATGGATGCGACCCCCTGGGATGGGAAGGCCACTTGGAAGAGGCAGAGATCAGAGGCCTCTGTTCTCCAGCGGAGTCCCAGCTCCATATCTCTTTTGGAGCTTCGGACGATCTGACTTGCACTGAAAGCATTCCTTCCCTCTGTCTTGGGAAATGTTGTGCAGGTGTTCACGGACAACACCACGTGGTATTGCAACAAACAGGGCGGAGTGGGGTCCGGACCCTATGTCAGGAGGCTCTGCGCCTCTAGACATGGCTGGAACATCAAGGCATTACCTTGGTGGTTCGAAACCTGCCAGGTTCTCTGAACACCAGAGCGGACAAACTCAGGCAAGGTCTCTTTCAGCACTGGGGAGAGCCTTGGTTAGATCTATTCGCTACCGTGGAGAACGCGCCATGTTATCAGTTCAGCGCTTTGGAATTTCCAAGGCGGCACTCGCTAGGCTACGCTTTTCATCGCAAGTGGAGTTGCGATCTGTTGTACGCCTTTCCGCCGATACCAATTCTGCCCAGAGTGCTGAAGAGAATTCAGTGTGACGGGGCCCTAGTTATCCTTGTGGCTCCGGATTGTGCACGAAGATACTGGTATCCCGAGCTACTCAGCATGGCGATCGATTCCCCGATCCGACTGCCTCTTCGGGAGGATCTTTTGTCTCAGCAGGACGCGACGGTCCTCCACGTGAACCTGTCCAGCCTCCTCCTCCATGCTTGAGATTGAGCGGCAACAGTTGACGGCCTTCGATCTTCCTCCTGAAGTCAGTGATGTCATTCTGGCAGCCAGGCGTCCCTCCACTAAAACGGTATACGCCTGCAGGTGGAACAAGTTTGTGGCATGGTGCACAGCGAAGGCTGTGGATCCCCTTTCTGTCCCTCTTTCTGAAGTTCTTCTGTTCCTTTTGTTTGGCCCAGCAGGGGTCTGCTCTGGGCACTATCCAAGGTTATCTTTCGACCATCTCCACCTTTCTACAGCTTCCAGATCAGCCTTCTCTTTTTAAGTCCCCGGTTGTTAACCGTTTCCTGAAAGGCATTACACACACGTTTCCTCCTGTGCCGTTCATAATGCCTCAATGGGCCTTAAACCTTGTATTGACATATCTGATGTGAGCCTCCTTTGAGCCCCTTCATAACTGTCCTTTGCATCTTCTCATTCTCAAACCGGCTTTCCTGGTAGCGATCACCTCTGCCAGAAGAGTGAGTGAGCGTCTTCCAAGCCTCCTTTCTCCATCAGGACAAGGTGGTTTTAAGGACCCGTCCTTTCCTGCCAAAGGTTGTCACGCCCTTCCACATCGGGCAGACCATCACTTTGCCCACTTTCTTTCCGCCTCTGCATCCTTCAAAAGAGGGAGAGACTCCACCGTCTGGACCCAAAACATGCGCTCTCATTCTATCTGAAGCGCACACAACAGTTCCGAGTGGATGACAGCTCTTTGTTGGCTATGTGGGTGCCAAGAAAGGTTGGGCCGTGCACAAACGCACCATCTCTCGGTGGGTCATTCTGTGCATCAAAGCCTGATACTCATTGGCTAAGAAGTAGCCTCCTGTGTAGCTGCATGTCCATTCTACCAGGGCGACGGCAACCACTACTGCCTTGGGACGCGGCGTTCCCTTGCAGGACATTTGTCAGGCAGCAACGTGGACTTCGCTGCACACGTTTACCAAGCAATACTGCCTTGATAGTCCAGGCCGGAGAGACGGCTCCTTTGGCCGTTCTGTTCTCCTTGACTTTCTGGTGTAATCTTGTTCGCAGGCCCACCACCTGGGTTGGTATTGCTGTGGTATCTATTCTAAGGTAAGGAATCTATCACGAACGTGTGTTTCAGATGCGCAAGTTACTACTTGTGTAATGTTATATCTGTGAGCGACAGTTAGTGATATATTCCTTACCGCCCCACCCATCCTTCCGGTTCTGCGAACTGATCTCTAGGGTTAAGGAAACCCCTTCAAGGCCCTAGTTTCTTGGCACCAGTGGTCAGTTTCTTGCATAGCTCTGCGTTCCTGAAGCGGAAAGTAGTGTACAGAACTGACGTCTGTGTGCATGGTTGGTGCCTAAGTAGTCTGTGACGTCATCTCAGCACATATGACGCCAGCGATGGACGTGGAGCCGCACGACGCCACCTACTGATGCGCAGGGGTACTGCTGACAAATCTTTCTGGATCCAGTCTGATGACTGGGAATATTCCAAGGTAAGGAATCTATCACAAACTAATGTCTCTTACAGATTTATCGTTACACAAGTAGTAATTTGTGCGACACCTCACCACCTCTGTGCCATGCATCATCTTTGATTATTTTTTTTACGCATTTAGGGTACTTTTTCCTGATCAAGCGCAGCCATTGATTTCTAAGAACTATAACCTTGTTTAACTTTGAAAATTCACATCTTGAGGTGTGTGTGTTGGACTTTTGTAATTGAAATCTTTTTTGTAATCCTATAAATGGCTATTTTTCTAAACTGGTGTGGAGTACTTTTGCGTTGTTTTCACTGTGTTACTGTGTATATGAACAAATACTTAACACATTCCCTCTGGGGATTATCCAGACTGCTGTTGCCAAGCTACCCTGGGGGTGAGAATGGGTTATTGTGAGGGTGTAACTTACCCTGCTACAGTGAGGGTCCATACTCAGACAGGGTGCAAACCATTACCAACTAGAGATCCCATTTCTAACAGTTGTGATGTTGTTTCCAAAGTACTTGATCCTTTTTTCCTCTCCCGTCTCCAGTGATGCCATATTTTAACGTGGTTCTGGCTTTTTCTATGGGTTCACCATTTGAGTTCATGCACAGATGCTTTGAGGGTCCTTACACGGACTGTCTTACTAGTCACTATTCACTCTGTTCAGTGAGTTATCGAACCTTGCCCTTTCTTATCGTCCTCCATTCACCTCATTCTTTCCATACAAGTTTGTACTTTGGACACAACATCCTTTTTGCTTAAGATGCTTCCCCATTTCATGTCTGATCACTTACCTTGCCAACATTCTTCCCTCTTTCACAAGACTCCATACCTTGGACTTGTAGCTGGCTCTGAGTTTTTTGCATTGACAGACCTTGGACAGAACTATGGAGGCATTGGATTGATACGTAGGTTCTTTGCTCTGCAGGTGCCAAAAAGAACTTGGTGGCCCAGAAGAGGACCGTACCCATTTGAATTGTCCTTTATTCCTTTATAGGAGGAGTTACCCTTCTCGATGTCTCCCGGGATGCAACATGACCTTCAGTCCACACTACTGCCGTGACTCCCACGTTTGCAGTTACGGTTACATTGCCATGTCTCTGTTGTGATCTTCTCAGACCAGCCTTCTTGGAGGTACTGTTTGAGTACCGATTCTCAAGGTGAGGAATATGCAGATATATGTATCCATCAGAACAAGATAACTAACTTCAGTTACTATCATTCTTGTGAATATACCATCTACCCATAGATTCTTCATTGCCTTGCTACTTCCCTAGTCTTAGAAGTGGTCTTGCTGCTTTGTTTTTGCATATTAAGGCCCCAAATTAGTTCTGTAGTTATACCCGGCCATCATTGACACCCTCCTTGTCAGTTTGGTCTCTAAAGGGTTGAGGGGGGTGGAATAGGAAACTAGTCTGTGCTCAAGGTGATGTCCTATGTGGTTCTGTGATGACATATCCGGAGGTAGGCCTGCAGATGTCGATCCAGCCTCAGAGTGCCACCCGAAGGCACTGAAAGAGTCCAGTCTGTGTCCTGGAACTATTACAAGGTAAGAAATTCACGAGTGAGTAGAGTAACCACCTTAGATCATTTCAGAAAGAATAAACGTGATTCCTGTGATGTTCCTGAAAAAGAAGGTAGCTTTCCTGGGTACAGAGTGAAAGCAGTATGACCTCTATTGCAAGTAAAGAGACCTCTCTCCAAGCCAAACGCAGTGGATTTTCAGAAATGAGTCCGGTGAATATTGAAGAGGGCGAGAGGGAGCATAAGTAATCCTGTAGAATGGCAGGGCCACAGCCATGGAAGGCTTGAAATGTAATGCATAATGATGGAAAGATGAGTACTTCACTACTGGAAGGCAATAAAACTTCAGGTGATAAGAAATGCGAACTTTGCAATTAAGACAAGATGGGCATTAGAGTTCCATACAATATGAAGTGAGGTGAAAGAAATTTGGGAAGGCCGAGAAAAAGTACACACTCTAATCCGGTTAAGATGAAGTGCCTGCTTGGGCCGCGGTATGTAACTGAATTGCTAGACTATGCAGGAGGGAGTGCTTATTTGATATGATCAAAGGTGAGTATCAGATCTAGGGTCGCGCACTTATGCTTACTTAAAAAACAGCGAATGGTTGTGCGTAATTATTAATTATTTAAGACCGTTATTGCCTCGAAGAGTAAAACTTTTAATAGTCCCATAGATTTCACCAGCATGTATTGTCTTATGGGCCCAGGGCCTGTAACCCACAGCTTCGTCAGGGCTTGGTTGCTATTGTAAGAACAAGCCTAATGTGAGCTGCTGTAAAAAATAAAGAATAATGATGCGAGTACTAGCTAAGTAATTGCAACAAGTAGGTTGCAAAAAGTTGTTCCACACGGACCTATAGTAGAGGGGTAACTATTGTTTGGCTCAAAGTAGCCTGATACATATGTCTGTTTTTATATTGTTTGATTTAAACGGTTACTCGAACGGTGACAACACGTAGTGCCCAAAAGTCAATAACAGTCTAGCATTTAAAAGGAAAACCAAGTTTCCAGGAGGAATATTGAGCTTACTCTAGCTTTGCTCAACTTGCCATGTGTGACTTATAAAGCCCAAATAAACTTTGCTGCAACTTTTAAAGATTTCATATTAACAAAATATAGGACGTAGAGATCAGAGCTGTGAAATTATTACTGCCAGTAGAGAAGTATAGAAATGTAAAAGCTAAACTTCATCCTAGGGGGTGTCGCGTATTGGGCCATAGGTTCCTTCTATGCAGTGGTCGAAGTGGGGAAAAAAAGTAGGGGAACTGTGGGTGGAGAATCAGGGGGCGGGAATAACTGAAAATTGAATCAGTGGGCGGAGTCAGGGGTGTCGCTAGAAATAGCAAAATATACCAATTTTTAGTAAGTTTAGCATTTCACTGACCAGTAATACAATAATGTTGGTGGTAGCGTTTCTCAGTGAGAGAAAACGTCCGCACCTTCTGTCGGAGACTATTTCCTCTGGGCAGGTCGTGTGTATAGTATCAAGGGAAGAGGTGCACTGAGAACCTGGTAAGACACCCACCACCCGGGGTGTTACACAGAGCAACTTAATGCTTGTATCAATACTCAAAGGAAAACCAGGTTACACTAAGCACCCTCTTTGAAGTCCAAAGTCAAGGAACAAACATTCTTTTTTTGTTTCCAAATACAAAATAGATGTTATAGTTATTTTTCACCAGTTTCAACAGTCAGTTCATAAGTAATAGGGAAGCTTCAAAGCATGGATCCAAAACCGTATGTAGTTCTTTCAAGATCTTTATTTCAAACACATTAAAAAGTTTTTTCCAGCTTGGCTCGGCCGACACGTGTTTCGCCCTCTGGGGGCTTTTTCAAGGCAATCTAGATGTGGATGAACAGGTCTTATTTTCGAAAGGTTCTTGTAAATAGGGCGAAGCAGGTACGGTGTGGCTATATTAAGAATCCTATTAGTTCAGATGCTGACAGTTAAGATGATACAGGTATATGTTCCAGTTAGATTGTCAAGAGAGTCGCGTAAGTCACTTTGTGGAGATCAGTTCTTTATGTTCATGTAGTTAGGAGTCCCGTAGACCATGATAAGTCTTGTAAGTTCTGCTCGTATGGCACCGATCTCCACTGCTGACCAGTAACCGCTTATGACGTTATTTAATTAAAACAATGGATAAACATGTTTATTTGAGGTTTAATTCAGGAAAAAGCAAACACTCATAGGGAATTCAGGTTTATATAAAGCTTGTGAAATATAAGCAGGAACAACATGTTACCTTAATGCTTTTTACTCTCATTGATCAGAAATCCATGATTATTTTTTGTCTCAAACATTGAGGTCATGAATACAGGGCTCCTCCTGTACACATGTGTTAAGCAGGGCTCAGAAGTGAAAGGGACTCTTCAGGAGAATCTAGACTCATGGAAAATCACAAACACTCCTTCATATTCATGCCAGCTAGCTGCTCAATCATAATATAGCAAAAAGAACAACTGGTGGACAGAATGCAGAATAATATCATACATTCACCCCAGTACAGAGATCTGGGCCTAAATCCATTGTTTCTTTGCTCACCATGTCATTCCAGTTTGGAGCCAGCCGTATGCAAATCAGTCTTGATCCTGCACCCAATGGGAACAGTCCAGCCCGAACTGCCAGGCCAGGTCCTCCCTGGACTGGAAACAAGCATCCTAGGACCGGTTTCGGGCTTTCAGCCCTCATCAGCCAAGATAGCTTGATTCCAGTGGCATGGAGAGCACGGGACTCATGTCTGAGCATACCTGTCCCATTCGGGGTGACAAATGCAAAAAGAACTGGTGGACAGAATGCAGAATAATATCCTACATTCACCCCAGTACAGAGATCTGGGCCTAAATCAATTGTTTTTTTTGCTCACATTGCCATTTCAGTTTGGACCTAGCCATATGCAAATCAGTTTTGATCCTGCGTCCAATGTGAACAGTCCAGCCCAAACTGCCAGGCAATATGTATTAGTGTCCTTTCTTTCGGGAAGTGAACACAAAGCAGTACCCACTGAACTATGCACATAACATATTGCTCTTTGATATGCATGGTACATGTTCTTTGCAGCAGGCATATTACCCTTCTGCGCTACCTTAGATGAGTAAAACAGCCACTAGACTAAACATCTCCCATCTCTCTCCAACAGGTACATTGATCACCAAAGTTATCTTGGCACTTGTATTGTTGACCGAAACCTGCTGAAAATACAAAGAACTTTGCAGTGTTTTTAAAACTCTTGCACTTGTACAAAACCGGTCCCCCAAATTAAACTGGCCCCCTACCCTTCTAGTCGCCCTGGGAAACGCCTGCTCCTGTCCAGTCAGTACTCCTGCCCCGTTCACTGCACCTGCCCCGTTCACTGCACCTGCCCCGTTCACTGCACCTGCCCCGTTCACTGCACCTGCCCCGTTCACTGCACCTGCCCCGTTCACTGCACCTGCCCCGTTCACTGCACCTGCCCCGTTCACTGCTCTTGCTCCGTTCACTGCTCTTGCCCATGCCTAATCTCCTCTCCTGCCCCGTCTCCTCTCCTGTTCCATCACTTCTCCTGCCCCGTTCACTGCCCCTATCCGTTCACTGCTCTTGACGGTTACCGCTCCTGCCCATGCCTAATCACCGCTCCTGTCCCATCACTTCTCCTGCCAAGTTCACTGTTCTTATCCGTTCACTGCTCCTGCTGGTTACCGCTCCTGCCCATGCCCGATCACCGCTCCTGATCCTTCACTTATTCTGCCCCGTCACTGCTCCTGCCCCGTCACTGCTCCTGCCCCGTCACTGCTCCTGCCCCGTCACCTCTCCTTTCCTGTAGTCTCTTCTGTCCAGTCACTGCTCCTGCCCAGTTCACTTTGTGTACAACATTGACAAATTACACAAGGTGTCAAGTTCCCCACAGCACTCTGTTTGGGGAAAGCTCCTCCGTAATCACCAACTCCGATCTCCCTGACACTTGATATGCTAAAGGCAGAGGGTGGGCGCATTGTCATTCGAAAGGGGATAATCTGACTCAATCAGAATGACAATGGGCCTGCCCTCAGTCTCTGCGAGCTCAGGGAGGGGCTGCTGCAGCCTCTGGAGTTCAACAGAGAAGTGCGAGCAACCCCTGGAAGCTGAATGAAAAAAGTTATTGTTTAAAGTAGGACTATTCTTGCCGTCCCGGGATGCTTTTTTTGAAAGTAAGAAGTAGGGGAATGGACTGAAATAATTTTTAGAAGTAGGGGCACGGCGTGCCCTTCCGTCCCCGCCCACTTCTACCACTGCTTCTATGTCTGGTTGCAAGTGGGTTGGAGTCGTGCAAGGCCTAGTGGTTTGCTCTGGTCTACAGGTTTACCTTGGGACTTAGTAGTTATTCTGGGAATTGAAAAGCTCTAGTGAGGCCATGTGGTATTCCATGGTTCGATGAGCTCCTCAGGGCAGGGTATGTTCATTTCATGGTCCCACTGATGCTCTGCACCTTGCAGCAAAAGGAGACCCCTTACAATTGGAGCCGAAGAGGTTACCTTGTCGTTGGGCACACTTTGGCACTTTTTCATGCACTTAACAGTTTACTTTAAGCGATACTTTACCTTAAGCTCAATACTTTTCTGTAGGCATCAATCCGTAATTGGCACAGGCTATATTTTGTGCTCTGGCAGGGTTCCATATGGGCATATACCTTGGAAATAAGGTCCTGCTAAAACCTTGATTCTATGGAAAAAAAACTGGTTTGCTGAAATTGCATCGGGCACCTCAGCACCTTGTTTTTGTCCTCAAGAGACAAAAAACATAAGTTTCCATTTTCATAACTTGCAATCAAAGTTCATTATTTTTAAGCTGTGGTGATCCACATTTTACGATGCTGCCTTTTGACAGCTGGTTGAATTTGCAACAGTGCTTGTTTGGCCAACGGTGCATTTCCAATAGATCTTGCTGGTTCTTCCAACAACATTCTCAACCCCCTTCCAGACCCTACAGCATTTCACGATTCGCGAAATTTGCTGAAATGCGCGATAGCAGTGATATTTACTATTTCGGCCGCAAAAACAGGTCTTGCAGCAGGCATAAAAAATTATACCATGTAATTGACTGTACGCGCATACGTTATGACGTGTACTGCGCTGTACAGCCGTAATAGCTGGAAACAGGAGAGCCCCCATATCTGAATTACACAAAGGGGCATTAGTAGCTCATTTGATTTGTGCTGTCTGCGCCATTGAGCATTTTAAATCCTAAAGGAGGTGGCGCCAAACAAGAACGACCATATCATATTGTGAGTTAGCAAGCCATTCCTATTTATCAAAGAAGCATACCATGCAGCCAATGTGTGTTTGCGGTTGAACATAAACAAAAGATATTAAACGCGCCTACCGGCAAGCTGCCAACCCATATCAGTTACACATCTTGTAGCTGCGTGCACACTTATAAAGGGGATCATAATGTTCAGCAGAAAATAAACTAGGCGAAATGCACAGAACTCCCAATCATGGATTGCGCCACAAGGATTCCAGAGACCTCCATCTACCCTGAGGTGCGCCTCAACCAAGCACGTCATTCAGCTTCACACCTCTCCTTTGTGTCCAGACTCTCACCGTGAACACTCGACTGGGGAGTTCGTCTCCATAGAGTAATTCAGGAGCAGCTGGAACCAGGTGTGAGGGAGGTCACGCTTACGACTGATAGATGTGCGCACAATATCTGCAGCGCTCCTTCCACAGACCAACAGCATCTAGGCACTGGTTATGACAACATAGGTGTTCTTGTGACTCTTTCTAACATGCAACTGAGCTGCAACCTCCTGAGGAGGTCAGAGTGTCCTCACATTGGATAAAGATGTACTTAACTATAGAGCTATCATAGTTTGACTATTAACCCAAATAAAACTGGTTCGAGCTCTGATTTGTCAATCTGTATATTGTGTTATTCGTGTAAAACTGATCAGTTTCAAAAGCAATATCGCCCTAGAAAACAAGATGAAGCCGTTCAGCGTTGGTACCCTCAGAAAATGAAGGCAGAAAGGAGAGGTGTTTTTACTCATCAGATTGTTCAGAGGCTGTGTGCAAAGCGTCTGAAGGGCCGGAGGCTGAAATATTAACATACTGGTGATGCTGATAGAAATTTCCATTTTTGTGCCGCTAAATTTGCAAATCTAGCTAAATTTGCAAATCTATGCCGCAATATCCTGGGGGGGGGGGGGGTCTGCCCTTCCTGTGGGTCAACAAAAAGCCAGTTTCTCTGACCCAGAAAGTACCATTTCAGAGTTGGATTCAAAGGGGAGCAGGAATACCTTCCTAATTCATTTCTCAGGCTGACCGAAAATCTCTAGAACTTCAGGTCCAAGCGCCATCTGGTTGTAGAGCGATGGGAGCAATCTTTAATTGGAGTGATCCACCATTGATCGATTAATTTCCTCAAACAAAGCATTGTGCAGAAAATGTGGCAATCTCCTCTTTGCTTTGAAAACAATATGACCAAGCTTCAAATGGATCAAGTTGAATGAGCACATCTTGCGCCTAGCTGCCAAAACTGACGGCTGGATACACCCTCATGAATGCTCCCCTTTGGTTAACGTCATTGCCATCAGTAAGGTTGCTGCAACAGAAGGCAGTCTTGTACCAGGCCTTTCTCTCTATAGAGCTCTGTTCAGGGATATTCTGTTCTTAGAATATTGTCAAACAGGAGAAGGCTGGTGTGCAAAAGGTCTGTTTTGCTAGGAAAGAGAACCGCCGATCTGTGGCCCATTCACACCCCTCCGAGCTGAGAGAAGGTACAAGAGAAACGCATTAATGGAGCCAAGCCAGGTCACGATATTCTAACCACCATATTTAAACTGAAATAAATGAGAAATAACATCATAAAAAAGTATTCTTCTAGTTTATGAAATCTGTTAACTGATGTTCATTCTTACAGCATCTACATTGTGAATAGCATTCCTATATTTTTCCAAGCCAAATTTAGAAAAACTTCTGAACCTGTGCAGAGTTTCCAGTGTGTAAACTGCTGCAGTCTCACTAGTAAAATTGCCCTTTCACCCAAGACACCTTTTATATATGTATTTTCTAGCATAGCTGGTTTAAATGTGAACACTAAGTAGCTGGGCCTTACATTTAAAAGATACAAGGGCGGTGGACTTGGTGAATGTCAGGTTTACTTCTTGCCTCCCATAAGTGGATTTATTTAGCATTTGTTTTTTTCTTCCTCATGTGATGGCAAAACCCTTATTGCTGCTCATTTGGGGAATTTGACTTTTACATAGTCTGCATAGTTTGTGAACATGTAATGCTGACTTGCATAAAAGTCAAATATGCCAAATAATATGGCCAAACTAGTAACATGTTTTGAAACGTTCACGTGCAGTACGGAATCGTAGGAGAGTCTGTTTTTTGCTGATGTCAAGGAATCTGCAGGTAGCCTAGTTTTAATGGCCTTCCGTGGTGGAAGCGGGGTGTGGGGCGGGTGGAGGGGTTCTAAGGCAATAGTGACCCAGCGGATCAGGGGCAGTCTGTAACAATTACAAGACAATGTTGTGTAAGTTGTCTCATTTGCCTCCTTTTAGGACACCCCACATTCAGATGTTAGGATTTTGGATTTTGGTGTCGAAGTCGTGCTCTTCTCTGAGCTGCTTGTATAAAAAAAAAGTCCCAGTTACGTTAGACTATTATTTATGGTCCTGTGCACGTTCAGCCCTCCTCACCTCCATTCTCTAGGACTAGGACTCTGCCCTGATGATCATTTAATTATTTGTGTATCTATTGTTTTGATTTTTTTTAAGTTCAACAAAACCCTGGAGATCCATAGGTGATACATGGAGGTAGAACAGTAGAAAAGGAGAAGTTGGAGTGCGAAAAAGAGTTTTGGGGCGTTTTCTGAACAGTAAATCAATAGGTATAGATTTCAATTCAATAGGAAGAGAAGTCCATATATCTGATAGACTACTAGCTGCAGATTCCTTAACGTAGAATATCCCCCAGGTGTGAGACTGGACCCAGAAAACTTTCTTGCCCAGCATCCCAGCGTGATGTCAGTGAGGCCCTGCACTCCGGCGCGCTGACATACGTTTTCTTTTCCGCGTGCAACGCAGACCCGGATAGTGTTACTGGCCTGTTCAGGCCTTTCCCTTTTCGCTCTTGAGCATTTTTTCTGGATACAGTGTATGAATGCCCTTAGGGTTTTAAAGCATGCTCGACTTGCACAAGCCAGATATCGGCAACCGATCCCCATTCCATCTGCATGTGGTGTTTGGGGGAGCACCACGACTCCACGGACTGAGGCGTGTCAGCAGTAGAAGCCAAAGTCCCGGCAGGAGCACCGGATGAAGCTCCTCTCGGCTCTAATGTCCAGGTCGCTGCGGACGGCTTAAAGAACCGCAGCTTATCCAGTATTATGGGTGTCTTTCATAGATTCACATGCCTGAATCATTCCCCGTCGTCGAGACGGGAGTCTCCGGTACATAGAAAAGTAATGTCCTATAGATCTACATAGAGAAAAGTAGGCCTAAGGGACTTGCCTTAGTAGCCTATCTATGTCCTTTTGTAAAAAGGACTAAACTCCAGAAGGTAGCCAATCGGCTACCACCCCCCTCTAGAACCTTCCTGTCAGGAGCCTCAGTCTCAGATTTTCTACCGCACGTTGTGCTAAAGAGTCACTTGAGTTCTCCTCAGGTTTCCTAGTTTTATCTCTTTTCTCAAATTGGATATTTCCTTCATTTATTAACCATGGCTGACCAACAGAAGAAGGGTCTCTTCAGAGCTTGCTCTTCTTGTGGTAAGAAGAGGCTCCACGTCGACGATAAGCATGAAACCTGCTTATACTGTCTTTATCCGGACCATTCTCCTAAAGAGTGTAGAATTTGTAGAACATTCTCTACAAAAACACTAAAGAACAGAGAAGGCCGGCTGCTCCTATGGTTCAACAGGCTGAAAACCAGAGAGGACCTGGAATCTTCTGAGGACGGTGAGATGGCTTCAGTTTCTTCTAAATTATCCTTGAAGAGGCCAAGGGCTACTTCCCCTAGCCCTACAGACGTTCCTCTAACAAGACTATTAAAAAGTCTTCTGAGGCAAGATCTACAACGTCTGACAAGGAGGTTCCTGCCTTCAGGAAGCCTGCGCCGTCGTGGAAAACTATTTAGTCGACGATTACCTCGTCGACAATTACCTCAGCGCTGAAGAAGACTGTGTCTACAGTCTGTTTCTATATCGACGACGATGGCGTCGTCTGCATTCTCATAGACGACGACGACTCCATCGTCGACGGCGGGTAAGCTTGTGCCATCGATTATCCTCATTTCAAGGCCCTCGACGAAGATCCCGTCGACGACGAAGCTGAAACCGGCGACGCAGTCAACGAAGACGCCCTCGTCGACGGGCGTACCGTCGTCTAAGCCTCCGATGCCAGTGAAGACCTCGTCGACAAGCGCACCATCTACGACTGGACCGTCGACAAGGATACCGTCGACGAGAACTCCATCGACGACGAAGACCTCGTCGACGAGCGCGCCATCGACGACTGAACAGTCGACGAAGGTACCGTCGACGAAACCATCATCGTCTACGATTAATACTCAGTCGTCGACGACGCCATCGTCGACGCCATGGAAACAATCGGAATTTATTTCTCCGTTACCATCTGCCAGCCAGCCACCTACTAAAAAGAGCACGAAGCAACCTATAAGCGCTGATTTAACATCTCCAAGTAGGGTGCAAAAGCTACCCCCAACACATATATTACAGGATGAGGAGTCAGATGAAGACCAGTACAGACAGGCCAACAGTCCTTCGGGTCTCATAGTAAAGTGCCAAAGCACTGATGAAGAGGGAGATGAGATGGTTTATACAGAAGAGACTGAACAGTCGCATGTCCAGACGGAGGTTACACCTATGGTATGCCTTCTGGTGTCTACAGTCTCAGACTTACGGTTCTTGAACCAAGACTATAAGCAGCGCTTTCCTGAACCAACGGAAGCAAATCCAGTTCCATCTGGACCGACACCATCCTCACGTCCCAGACCATCACCTTTGGTGATCCGTCAGGAAAGAGAACCAGTGCACAATGTCCCGTCTTCTGACGAAGATGTCGAAGAACCAGAAGAGGGAGAGGTTCGGGACGACCAGTCCGACCATAGGGATGATGAGGACTACATCGCTCCATCTCCGGTCACTCCTGAACCCAATACCTCGGACTCACCGCCAGTGGACATTGGCGGATTTCACAATTTGGTGGAGAGAGCGGCCACGAGATTCCATATGAAAATGGAATCCCATGAAACAGACTGCTTCCTATATGATTTTAAAGACCCTGTTAGGAAAACAACAAGATCAATTCCTATCATTGAGCACATATGGGAGCAGGGAAAACAGCTGACGCAGACACCAGCCTCGGTCTCTGCAGTAGTTCCGCGGCTGGACAAAAAGTATAAGGCACCATCAACAATAGCAGCCTGCCTTACTGGGCATCCCAAGCCAGATTCAGTTGTTACCCAGGCAGCACAAAAGAACTCTAGGAATCCGGCATCCCCATTGTCAGCTCCACCGGACAAAGAGGGCAGGAAGCTTGACAGCATTGGCAAACGCTTTTCCACCACTCTGGCCATGACTGAAAGTGGCTAATTCCATTGCGTTACTAGGCCGCTACAATAGGCAATTGTGGGAGGATATTGCCCCGTATCTGGCGGAACTACCAGGTAACTTGAAAGAGGAAGTACAATCGCTCCTTAAGGAAGGCCAAACATCGGCAACAGAAATTATCGATTGTACCGTAGATGTGGCTATGACCGGCTTCAGACAGCTAGCAGAGGCCGCGGTCTTGCGAAGGCAGGGGTGGATTAAGGCTACATCCTTTCGCCAAGAGGTCCAAACCAAGGGTACTGGACATGCCCTACAACGGCTAACACCTTTTTGGGGAAAAAATAGATGATGCCCTGCAAACGATCAAAAAAGATACGGACACGGCACGAGCGCTGGGCACATTGCAGTTTAAGAACCAGTCCTTTCGAGGGAGCAGAGGCAGAGGTCAATCCTCTTACAGAGGTTCTTACCAGAGCAAATCCTCATATTCCTATAACTAAGGTAGGTCGCAATATCAACAGCGACAACAGCAGCAAGGTCGTCAGACCTCGTATGGAAGGTCTAACTACAGGGGAAAACATCTGAGGAAAATCACTGGCGGACGCCAATGACCTTTTCCAACAGCCAGCCGTCCACAATTTCATTTTTTCAAACTTGGAGGAAAACTAACACACTTCCTCCACAATTGGAGATCAATTACAACGGATCGGTGGGTGCTCCAATTGATCCAATTCGGACATTCGTTAGAATTCGATTCAATTCCCCCGACTACTCCTCCTCGCAAGCTCCAGCACAGGCATCTACGATAACTCCTTCAAGAGGTCTCTTCTATGTTAACCCCTTCGATGCTGATGACGAGCTCAGCTCGTCATCAGCCACGGGGGGCGTTTGCGGATGACGAGCTGAGCTCGTCATCTTACGCGGCTTTTCGAAAAAAGCCGCGTAGCGCAAAAATCACCGCAGCAGCGATGCGGTTAAAGAAAGGAGCAATAGAGCGAGTACCAGCAGCTCACAGAGGAAAGGGATTCTCTTCCCACTTCTTTCTAATACAAAAAAGGAAGAAATGGAGGCCCATCGTAGACCTCAGGGCACTAAATACATTCTTGAAGAGCCAATCGTTCTGTATGGTGACTATCCAAGAGATCCTGGGGTCACTAGAGGAAGGAGACTTTATGACGTCTCTAGACCTGCAAGATGCATACTACCACATCCCTATTCACAAAGGCCACAGAAAATTTCTCAGATTTGCAGTGGCAGGTCAGCACTATCAATTGTGTCCTCCCATTCGGCCTCAAGTCGGCACCCAGAATTTTCACCAAGTGCCTCTCCCCAGTGGCAGCCTTCCTACGTCAGCAAGGACACCAAGTCTTCCCATACCTGGACGACTGGCTGGTAAAAGCACAATCTTTGAAAGGCGCAGTCAAGTCTTCCAGCGCCTGTCTCAATCTTTTCCAGCAACTGGGTCTGACGCTCAACCACGAGAAGTCAACCTTACAGCCCTCACAAGTTCATTGGAAACGGAATGTTCAAAAGCATTTCCATCTCAGGAAAGAAAGCATAAGCTTATCGCTCTGGCCACCACAGTTGCCTCGAGAAAAACTTTGCTAGTCTGTACTTTCAAGTCCTTCCTGGGGATGTCTTCCTGTATCCTGCTTATTCCACACTGTCGGCTCAGAATGCGCCCCCTGCAGGAGGCCTTGACCAGGCAATGGACTCAGAGCACAGGCTCTTTCGAGGATCGCCTTGTGATAAAACCGCAAATGTCTAAAGCCTTGCTATGGTGGAGATTGTCCAAGAACCTCTCGCAAGGACTAACATTCTTGCTGCCTGCAGCCCAGATGCGATAACTACGGATGCCTCCCTACAGGGTTGGGGAGCAGTCCTTCAAGAACTACAGATCACCGGGAAATGGACGGACCAAGAAAAGCAGCTCCATATCAATCTGCTAGAGCTGAGGGCAGTTTTTCTATCTCTGCAGGCTTTCATAACGTGCATCCAGAACTCCCCAGTGCTTGTCAGGACCAACAACACTACAACAATGCACTACTTGAACAAACAGGGAGGAACGCGTTCGCTCACACTATCTCGCGAATCGCAGAAAATCTGGAACTGGCTTGTGCTCCACAATATCACGCTGTGAGCAGAGTATGTCCCAGGCAAGGACAACATCATAGCAGATACTCTAAGCAGACAGATCGCTGTCCCACGAATGGGAGCTGGAACAAGAAGTGCTGGATCACATCTTTTCGGAATGGGGAAGACCGCAGAACGACCTTTTTGCCATCTGGGAGAACGCCAAATGCAGCAACTTCGCAAGTTGATTCAGAAAAGGGGGTGGTGATGGACAGAGCATCTGAATTAAACAGAATACTCGTACCCAGTCAACAGATCAGGGCTTGATCCATCACCGTTTTTTAGCTCACTGCACCATCCCAGCTCAGAACCTGGCTACATGCAAATTAGTCTGTCCCTGGCCCAGTGCATCATGGGAACAGGGCAGACCAAACTACCAAGCCAATTCTGTTGATGTGATGTGGTGATGGATCAAGCCCTGATCTGTTGACTGGGTAGGAGTATTCTGCTTAGTTCCGATGTTCTGTCCATCACCACCCCCTTTTTTTTTTTATCGTTTTGTCCACCGCAAGCGTGGAAGGGTATGCTCAGATGAGAGTCCCTTGCTCACTGCACCATCAGGATTCAAGCAAGCCGGGCCGAAGACTGCTGTAATGCCAGAAACCGGTCCCCGGAAGCTTGTTTCCTTTCCAGTTAAAGAATTGGCTTGGTAGTTTGGTCTGCCCTGTTCCCATGATGCACTGGGCCAGGGACAGACTAATTTGCATGTAGCCAGGTTCTGAGCTGGGATGGTGCAGTGAGCTAAAAAACGTTGATGGATCAAGCCCTGATCTGTTGACTGGGTAGGAGTATTCTGCTTAGTTCGGATGCTCTGTCCATCACCACCCCCTTTTCTGAATCGCAACTTCGCAAGTTGGCATCCCCAACTGCAGTCCCTCGGAAATGCATTTTCCATCGCATGGCGCAACGTGTTTGCATACGCATTTCCGCCATTTCCCCTGATACCAAGGGTCCTCCGAAAAATGAAGACAGAGCACTGCAACCTGATTCTGATTGCCACGTTCTGGCCGAGGCAGCATTGGTTTACGGACCTCCATTGCCTCTCAGTCCACCCGCCAATCCGTCTGGGCCAACATCCGTCCCTGCTCACGATGTCCAACGGCCAGGTACAGCACCCGAATCTGAAATCTCTCCGATTATCGGCCTGGCTCCTGAGTACCGAGAGTTCTGTCAACTAGACATTCCGCAGGAGTGCAAGGATGTCCTCGCAAAAGCAAGAGCAGAGAGCACAAATAAGACCTATTTGTTAAAATGGAAACGCTTTTGCGTTTGGTGTAAGGACAAAAATCTACATCCTTTTAAGGCTACTCCGGAGAAGTTACTACCATATCTGCTACACCTGGCACAGGCGGGACTTGCGCATTCCTCTATCAGAGTACATTTGGCAGCAATTTCTCGCTTTACAAGAACTTCAAAAGGAACCTCTCTCTGGTCACACAGGTTAATAAAACAATTCCTTAAGGGGCTTTACAGATCCTTTTCTCGCCCACGGAGAGTTCCACCAACATGGCATCTTAATGTGGTCCTCAACCAATTGATGAAGCACCCTTTCAAGCCTATTCACAGAGCAGATATCAAATACATCTCCTGGAAAATGGCCCTTCTTTTGGCCCTGACCTCAGCAAGAAGGTTCAGCGAACTACAGGCTCTTTCAATAGAAAATCCCTCCATGCAGTTCAAGGAAGACTGAGTGGTTTTAAGAACTAACCCTCGATTTATTCCTAAGGTCCCGTCGGACTTTCATTTAAATGAACCTCTAGTCCTCCGATCTTTCTTCCCAAATCCAAGCACTGCATCTGAAAGATCTCTGCACTCTTTGGACCTGAAGAGGTGTCTTAAATTTTATCTCGACAAGACAAAACATTTTAGGAAAACGAACCAGCTTTTCATCGCTTTCAGTAGACCAAGAAAAGGCATGCCGCTTTCCAAGCAAAGTATTTCGCGATTGATATCTTCAGCAATTGCCTTTTGCCACGACAAAGCAGGACGTCCGCTACACTCTAAAGTAAGAGCTCATTCTACAAGAGCTGTGTCCACATCGGCAGCGCTCTTTGGTGGGGTGCCAATATTGGACATTTGCAGGGCAGCGACCTGGAAGTCGCCGCATACCTTCACCAGGCACTACTGCCTGGATACGGAACTGATGCATGATGCAGCAGTAGGCCAGACTGTGCTTCGCCATCTATTCCAGTGAGGTGAGCCTTCCTCCTTCCCATCATCCTTTGCTGGTATGCACATTTATTTACTTATTTCCTGTTACTTGTTGATGGCTTTTAGTAGTATGATATGTATTATCTAACACTACTGTATGCTGTTCCATCAGAAATGTGCATAATGTACTGCTTACTACTCAGATTCAGGCATGTGAATCTATGAAAGACACCCATAATACTGGATAAGAAATGCGTTACTTACCTGTAACTGCAGTTATCCAGTATTGGTGTCTTTCATAGATTCACATGCAACCCTCCCACCTCCCCTGGAAGGACTCACTTCTCTCTAACAAGTATTACGCCTATCTAGCTTGGTGCGTACGAAAATATGAGAGACTGAGGCTCCTGACAGGAAGGTTCTAGAGGGAGGTGGTAGCTGATTGGCTACCTTCTGGAGTTTGGTCCTTTTTACAAAAGGACATAGGCTACTAAGGCAAGGCCCTTTGGCCTACTTTTCTCTATGTATGTCTATAGGACATTACTTTTCTATGTACCGGAGACTCCCGTCTCGACGACTGGGAATGATTCAGGCATGTGAATCTATGAAAGACAATAAAGGAGTAACCCCTCGTGGGTAGAGAGAAAGGTAACTCTCTTACAATGAGCACTAGTGCTCTGGTTAGCACATTTTGCCCCAACCTGTTACTGGATAAAGCATATCCTTATAGAAGACCCCTCACTCACCAACCTAGTTGGTGACATGCTTCATCATCGGGGTCCCACCCCATAGGCCGAGTGCCTACAGGGTGTGCTGCGACACCTGATTACAGTGGAGCTGGTTTCGTTTTATGTGTACAAGACTATCAAAATTGTGTATTAAAAAGGGCCAACACTACTCACTTCAAGTATTTATTCTTGAGCGCTTGAACCCTTAGTAAAAATAAAGTGTGGCACCTTTGCCCAATTAGGAAGGCTTTGGTGTCAAAAAGTCGTGTTAAAATATATATAAAAATAGCGAAAGTGTGCTATGTGAATGTGAATGTACAAAACTATTGTTTAAAAAGGTCTACATGTTTCAACCCAAACATGGATTCAAGGGTTTTCGTCAGGACCGTAGGTGATTTGAACTGGGTGGTCCGCCCACGCTAAGGAGCGTCCTGCCCTAGTTCAATTTAGAGATCGTAAATAGGGATCTCGTGCAAAAAGGTGCGTTTTTCACTTTTGAAAAAACCTATGAAAAGACAGGGAAACAAAAAACAGGAAGGGGTCACACACGGGGGTAGACAAAATGGATTGTACCACATATAACATATATATTCATGATTATTTAGGAACAATCATAATATCCACGTGTGGAATCATACCAGCATATCACTATCGTGATTAGAACATATCTACTGCGTGGGTGGCCACAGAAATATAGTGATAAAATGCCGGGAGGTGCCTTTCAATCAAAGGGCAGCCGCCAAATGAGAGGTGTCGATATGGTTTGGCGTCTGGGATACGTGAAAATCAGGGGTCGATAAATGGGAGAGTGACCTGTTAGCGTGCTGCGCTGTGAACGGCTGCCAAATAATTGTGAGCAGTCGTGAGAAAAAACCGTCTCAATAGTATTGAGGCGGCTGGTTATTCAGTGCTTACGCTTGAAAGCGAAACTCTCGCTTCATAGGCACCAGCGTTACCAAGTGGACAGGATTCCGTTCTCCTGTAGGTGAAAAAACAAGTTTCCAGTGTCAGCGCTGTGATCAAAGCGCATTGACAATCGAGTATTGCCCCAAGAAGAAATAGTAAATAATACAGGCGGTCGTTCCCGCTTAGCGGTCCTTCAAGTGTACTTACTTGTCGCTTCTGTTCATCAGACCGATTAACCTACTTGGTTCTTGCTCGGCGTGCCCCGTGGAGTGTCTCCGGTGCCTGTTTGCCGGTAATGTGAACACTTCCTCGTTGGGCGTGGCCGGGTCACGTGTGGTGAGCACGTGATCCGGAGATGGCCAATCACAATCTTCGGTGAACACTGTTGTAGGACTTGCCCGAGTCAAGCAATGTATACATTGCCATGGAGACAGGTGCAGTGATCTCGGGCGGACAGCGCTCGCGTTGCTTAGCTATATTTCTTGGGTATTTTTATCGTGTTTCTAAGCACATACATGGGAGGGAACGACCGCCTGTATTATTTACTATTTCTTCTTGGGGCAATACTCGATTGTCAATGCGCTTTGATCACAGCGCTGACACTGGAAACTTGTTTTTTCACCTACAGGAGAACGGAATCCTGTCCACTTGGTAACGCTGGTGCCTATGAAGCGAGAGTTTCGCTTTCAAGCGTAAGCACTGAATAACCAGCCGCCTCAATACTATTGAGACGGTTTTTTCTCACGACTGCTCACAATTATTTGGCAGCCGTTCACAGCGCAGCACGCTAACAGGTCACTCTCCCATTTATCGACCCCTGATTTTCACGTATCCCAGACGCCAAACCATATCGACACCTCTCATTTGGCGGCTGCCCTTTGATTGAAAGGCACCTCCCGGCATTTTATCACTATATTTCTGTGGCCACCCACGCAGTAGATATGTTCTAATCACGATAGTGATATGCTGGTATGATTCCACACGTGGATATTATGATTGTTCCTAAATAATCATGAATATATATGTTATATGTGGTACAATCCATTTTGTCTACCCCCGTGTGTGACCCCTTCCTGTTTTTTGTTTCCCTGTCTTTTCATAGGTTTTTTCAAAAGTGAAAAACGCACCTTTTTGCACGAGATCCCTATTTACGATCTCTAAATTGAACTAGGGCAGGACGCTCCTTAGCGTGGGCGGACCACCCAGTTCAAATCACCTACGGTCCTGACGAAAACCCTTGAATCCATGTTTGGGTTGAAACATGTAGACCTTTTTAAACAATAGTTTTGTACATTCACATTCACATAGCACACTTTCGCTATTTTTATATATTTTAACACGACTTTTTGACACCAAAGCCTTCCTAATTGGGCAAAGGTGCCACACTTTATTTTTACTAAGGGTTCAAGCGCTCAAGAATAAATACTTGAAGTGAGTAGTGTTGGCCCTTTTTAATACACAATTTTGATAGTCTTGTACACATAAAACGAAACCAGCTCCACTGTAATCAGGTGTCGCAGCACACCCTGTAGGCACTCGGCCTATGGGGTGGGACCCCGATGATGAAGCATGTCACCAACTAGGTTGGTGAGTGAGGGGTCTTCTATAAGGATATGCTTTATCCAGTAACAGGTTGGGGCAAAATGTGCTAACCAGAGCACTAGTGCTCATTGTAAGAGAGTTACCTTTCTCTCTACCCACGAGGGGTTACTCCTTTATTGTTTTTTCAGATTAATTGGGGGACCAGGAGTTCCCACCTCACATAGTGCCTAGCATTATTATTTTCCCTCTCTCTCTCCATTGTTGTGAAAATCTATGAAAGACACCAATACTGGATAACTGCAGTTACAGGTAAGTAACACATTTCTTCAGTCTCCGACATCGTCCTTTTCCTGTGCCGCAGGAGCATCGCTCACCTATTGGTAAGTGTTGCAGTTTGTCCCTGCGGACTGGGTTCTGGCCTGATGGGGCATGGGCTCTCAGTGAGTGGTGCGGCCCTGCTCATTGTCACCCTATCCGCCGTTCCCCAGCGCGGGGGTGACTAGAGCCCAGATGGAGGCCTATGCAGCGGCCTTGCAGGCCTCATTGGCTCCTCCTTCTCCTCCTCCTCCCGGGACGTCTGCGGATCCCTTGGCGTGTGCAGCGCCCTCCGCAGCGTCGCCGGCGTCTCCAGCCCTGGCGCCGACTGGTTTGGCTCCAGGTTCAGAGGATGTGGTGTCGTTGTGGTGCGGCCCTTCGGGGTTCCCTCCTTTGGACCACGGCACCTCTGCTTCGCCACAAACCTCCACGGGGGTCCCTGGGGTGTCGCAGGAGATTGCTGGGGCTCTGGGCGTGTCCCAGAGTCCTTCTCTGTCCTCTGGACAGACGGCAGGCGTGGCAACGCCGCTCAGGCGGATGCTGGTCCAGGCGACGCCGCCGGGGCTGGCTAGGGGTCAGGGCATGTCCCCAGGCCCCCCATCGTCCCTCCACGAAGGCGGTTGCCTCGTCCGAGGTTGAGTCAGCACCTTTTCGGCGCCGCACCGGCTCCTGCACGCCCTCTGTCTCCTGCGGTGTGGCAGAGGTCGTTCTGGCATCTCCTACGGCGCCGTCAACGTTGACCCGACTCCAGGACGGTGCCGGTTCGTCGATTCCTCTTCAGACGCCTCTTTGTTGCCTAAGGTTGGGCGGTTGATGGTGTCATCCTCCCCGGAGACAGATCGCAGAGTTGTGGTTTTTTCCCTGGCGTCATATAAGGACGGTTCTTTGCCATCGCCAAGGCCGCAATCTTCGTCGGAGGCAACTCGGGTTCCTCATTCTTCGGTCCCCCTTCCTGGACTTGGCCTTTCCTTCCTCCGGTTAGCCTGGGGGACGGCTGCCTTAGTCTGCAGCAGTCACCCACAGAGGAGCTGCTTTTCCCACCGCTGGGCCCTACGGAGGCAGGTGCGGCCTTCGCTCGCGCTGTCTCCAAGGCTGTGGGGATCTTGCGCATGGAAGATCCAGTGGCCCACTTCCCCACGGATCATCTTCTGGAGGTCCTCCATCAGGGCTCTGGTGGTCAGGAGCTGCTTTTGCCCTTCAAGGCTTTGCTCCACACTTCCCTCCTGGGGACTTGGGGTCGACCCGCCATGGGGGACCCGGTGCCGCAGCACCTGCTGCACCACCACCATACTGCGCCTCATGATCCTATCTGTCTTTCTCTTCACCCCTCGACCTGGAGCACTCTTTTGCAGATGGCTTTTCCCTCCCTGTCATCGGTGAAGCCCCCCCCCCTCCACGGACGGAATATCTTTGCCTCCACCAGTGCGGCCTCGCGGGCCCTTAACACTCTGTGTTCTGGCAAGGGGCCACTTCTTGCTTGTGGGGATTCGGCTGAGTCCCTTCTATCTGTCGCTTCTAGTGAAGGTTACAGGGTTTATCTCCGGCACCTTGTGTTGGATGACCGGGAGCTGACGGCCTTCATTCTTCGCTTCACACTGGATGTGTCGGAGATGCTTGGTCATGCCATGACCTCTTCATTGGCCCTTCGTCGCCATGCATGGCTCCGGGATAGTGTTCCCGGCGAATGTTCGGGAACGGTTGGTGGACCTTCCCTTTGATGGCACCCTTTTGTTCCACGCCCCTGCGGACTCTGCCATTCTGAGGTTTCTGGTGGGGCTCCTCCCTCCTCCCTCTTCCCTCCCCTCAGTGACTGAGGAGGTGTTCTTCCATTGTGTTCTGGGGCTTTGTTGTGAGTAACCCCGGTGGTGGATGTTCTGTGTGATTGTTTTACTTTCCGGTCCCTTGTTGGGCGTTGGTGCTGTTGGCTGCTGGTCCAGCCTTTATTGATTGTGGTTTTGCCTGTTGGTCAGCCATGTTGGCCTGAGATTAGGCCTTTGTGTATTCTTTTTGGCTCATTAGCAAGCCATTTGCGGTTTCCCTGCAAGTCTTTTTGCTTGTTGTCCTCTGATGCGGATACTTTTCCCTAAAAGGGTTCCCATGTTCTTGGAACGTAACTTGCCCTATGTGGGGCAGTAGTAACTATTACATAGCTCTCTCCTGTGCTATAAAGGTGTGGTCGTCCTTCGGGTTCTGCTCTCCATGGCGTCCCGGTATGTCACAGGTTCTTCTTCTTCTTCTTCTTCTTCTTCTTCTTCTTCTTCTTCTTCTTCTTCTTCTTCTTCTTCTTCTTCTTCTTCTTCTTCTTCTTCTTCTTCTTCTTCTTCTTCTTCTTCTTCTTCTTCTTCTTCTTCTTCTTCTTCTTCTTCTTCTTCTTCTTCTTCTTCTTCTTCTTCTTCTTCTTTCTTCTTCTTCTTCTTCTTCTTCTTCTTCTTCTTCTTCTCTTCTTCTTCTTCTTCTTCTTCTTCTTCTTCTTTCTTCTTCTTCTTCTTCTTCTTCTTCTTCTTCTTCTTC
>NW_028245965.1:0-60535 GCF_964263255.1 Lissotriton vulgaris
CTCCACTCTCAGATACAGTTCTAACATTGTCCATTGTGGGATCAAGACACCGTTCAACTGTTGGGACATAGACTTGGTTGCAGCTGGTTGAAGGGAGTACCTTCATCTCCACTCTGAGATACAGTTCTAGCATCGCCCACTATGATATCAAAAACATCGTTCCGCTGTTGGTACCTGTCGAACTACTGTGTTAGTAGTATACAGAGCTCTCCACGGTGCTGGGCCTCAGGCTGGACGCTGTGTGCCTGTGTTGCTGTACCCAGCGTTAATCTCAGGAGCCTTTCGAGCTTGGAGACCTCGGCCCAGGAGCTTCTGCCCGCACGTGGTGGGCCCTCTTTCACATACGGCAGTGCCGAAAGGTTAACTGAGGAGCATATATGCGTCGCAGCGGCCATTATGCTTTGTAGATACCAGCACGCTGAAAACATCATTCATGCAGCCACCTTCTCTCTCGGCATCAGCCTCGTGGCGGTGTAAGCTGCGCAGACCTGGCAGACACGTTCGCCAATCCGGAATAAAGCCACACCCAGAGAAACGTGCCACTTCTTTAAACCCCTACGCTAGCCTTGCATACACTGAGCCAGCCCACTACCCTAAACATTTAGGGGATGGAGGAGGCAGTTACACGCTAGCATTCCATAATCTTCCCTACTGACTGTACTATAATGGTTACGTCCACTGTCCACTTCCCGCAATAGACCATCATAGCATGTTTACATATACTTGTCTGTGCTCTGCATACTCAACTCTGTCCGACACATCCCCTCAAGACTTTTGCATTATATACTTTTATAACCGATAACTACTTGCCAACTTCACACATACTTTGCTTCCATCTCTCCCCGCATTCTGCATTGTGAGGCAGAGGTGCCATGCCATGTTCAGTTTGTGTACATGGCTAGCCAGGTTTCCCACAGTATGTAGTGTTGTTGTGTCTGCTAGGTGCACATGTTGTTTGTCATGTTGTATGTGATTATAAAAGGTAGCACGTTTATTCACGAGCAGTGGTTTCTCCCATTTATATCACTGTCTTAAAGAGCATACAGAAGTTTTTCTCACAGGTGAAAAGTGCGACCACAATGACAGTCATTCACTACTATCCAAGAATGTCCAATTACATGGCACTTCTAAGCTTACAGCCCCCAACCTTGCATCCTTTCTTAAAAGAAAGCCAACTCCCACAATCAAACTAACATTCACACAGCTTTCTAACAGCAGTTATCGCTTCTCAATAACATGCACTCCTACGGAATGTGAGCTGGCACACCGCATGTCCTTACTGTTTCAAACACAGTAACTTCCTGTGGCAATGTCTATTCCCACCCACACAAACTAACTCCTAAACTTCAACTTGGCCTATAACTCTTCGTTTCAAGAAACAAACCAAACTAAATGCGCTTTTGTTCAGAACAGAACTCTCCCTTACTTCTGCAAAAGAAAAATATTGACTGCAAATACCAAGAACTTCAAGTGAAATACACTCTCTTTGAAATACATACCACCAAATACACTTTGTGAATTGTTACACAATTTTCAACACGTCCCACTCAAGGTCTGGCACACTTTTGTTTAACATAGTCTCCTACGGCCTTGTAACACGCTTTCAAACTGTTCTTCGTTTAATACCAGACAACATTAATTCGATCATCTCTGGAATAACAGGAACAATGTCCATAATTCTTGCTCTCTTTACGGCCATCCTACTACTAATTTAACTTCGAAAAATGGCTACGCTCTCTGTGGAAACAACTATGTCTGACAGAACACGCCTCTACGCCAAGCTACATCAATACTGTAAAAAAACTGAAAAACTTTTTGGCGACCTGCCTCTATCTATTATCAGAGCTAGCTACAACATAACATTTATCTACACTTAAGCAATATGCGTACAACTATTGTTTGCTTTTGCCCATTTGACTGGCGAATGGATGTATGCCTTGCCAACATCCCAACAATCACTCCCAATATTCAGCAGGTAAGGCATTATCTTGAAAACCATGAACGTGATTGTTCTGGCAGGGAGCAATGGCGAATGCAATGCAAAAAGGAATCGCAGCAGAATGGGATTTCTGCGCAATCGGGAAAGATCTCCTGCAACGTGCGACCTTTCACAACATTGCAGATTACCTTCCAATTCAAATTGCCGCTCCAACATTCGAAGAACATTACTGTCCCTTCGAGGATATAAATTGGATCGCTTCGCTTTTCTCAGACAATGGCAACAATAGCTTCTTGGAACATTACGCATCTCAAGCCGCTGAAGAACTTCTGGACTGGAATCTCCAAGACTTGTAAGAAACTCACGTTATTCTTGAATGGATTTTTCTCCTTCTTTTTTTCCTTTTACCTTTAAATTTTTTATAATACACTTCAATCTTACTACTTTCATAGAACAACTTTTTAAGTATACTCAGACATTTGAACTCTATCTTCATTATTGCCCCTTACGTCTCCACTTTAAACAGGGATTGGTGATGCACAGCCTATGCTAATGCGCTATTTACTTCAGAAATTAGCCTAAACCCGACACCCATTTAGAAACCACATCTATTCTTTGTGCACACGCCTCTCTGCCTCCCTGTTATTCACAAAGCCCTTTCACACAAATTTACTCAAAGTCAACCTCTAATCAGAACCTCACAATAATATTGAAAAAAGACGACTTTGTTTAGGAACTGGTTGGCACAGTGTGGTAATCGTAAACTACCTTTATTTTCGTTATACAATTTATTCATTCATGTCTAATAGCTATTGTGTAGGTCACATAGAACTATAAAATGTAATGTGCAATTCACTGATGTAGGAGCTTCAATTTGACTACAGCAGAAGCGGTTGGAGTATGTCTCAGCTCGATGCCTTAGCTCTCTACACAAAAATGTTTTTTTGAAACAGCTGAAGAAAATAATGTATGTTTTGACTACAAAGGTACCGAATTTGCTTCTCAGAAGCGCAATGTTTGTATTCATCCTCAAAGTTCCAATGTGATTAGAACTAGTACCAATTCTGACACGCACCACATTGAATTTACTGTACAACAGATTGCTAACTATTCTACAGTTGATAATTTTCTTTTACAAAAAAGCACTGCCAGGGTACCTAAAAAGTTTGATGATTACATTTTGCAATTTCTTTTTTTGTTCTTTCTTTTTCTTAAAGGATACATGTGGAAAATCGTATCCTAACCTTTATTTTCCTTATAGAATTTAGAGTCATTCAAGTGTAATAGCTATTGTTTATGTCACGTGCAACTATAACATGTAATATGCAATTCACTGATGCAGGAGCTTACGTTTGAATACAGCAGAAGTGGGTCAACCTTGCATCAGCTGGATGCCATAGCTCTTGCACCAGTGGGTCCAATTATGGCACTTAAATAAAGACACTTTTTATATAATTTTCTAACGCCATGCCTTTATTACACACAGCCACTTTCTTAAACATACCTAATTTCATCATTTTTTGTAAGTGGCATTGCAACATTCTGCAATATATTCTTCACAATTATTTCTTTATTCTTGCTTCCTAAAACACTTCATTCGAGTCTGCAGACCGGTAGGGGTTAGTAGTTCGCTTCCCACTCCCTGTATAGTATAAACGCACACTAACACTACTTACACAGGTATACTACAGTGCCCAGTATCCTACAGTACCCACAGCACATCACTTTACAGCAATAAACTCATGACTTACACTCACACTTTCATCCCAGAGTCTTCAGACCGGTACCAGTGAGCACTTTGCTTCCCACTCCTGCTATACTCTAAACTCATACTAACACCACCTACACACATATGCTACAACAGCCAGTATGATACACCGCCCAGAGCACTTCACTTTACAGCACTCATCTCACAGTTTAAGTGCACAGTTTCATCCTCGAGTTTAGCAGTACCTCACCTATGCACCATCTCACTCTAGACAAAACATCACTTTCACACAGGTAAGAGTAAATACTTTGGGGTTGCCAGTATGCTACAGACCACTCAGCTCACAGTTTAGGCATACGCTTTCATCCCCAGGTGTGCCGGCACCTCAGCTCCGCACCATCTCACAGTGGGCAAAACAGCACTTTCACACCAGTAGGGGTAAATACTTTACTTCGGCCAGTATGCTACATACCCCAAAGCACATCAGTTTACAGTACTCAGCTCACAGTTTAAGTCCACACTTTCATCGCCGACTTTACCGATACCTCACCTCAACACCATCTCACTCTAGGCAAAACAGAACTTTCACACCAGTAAGGGTAAATACTTCGCTTCTACCAGGATGTTACAGAGAACTCCGCTCACAGTTTAAGCACACGCTTTCAACGCTGAGTTCACCGGGCCCTCACCTCAGAACCATCTCACAGTGGGCAAAACAGCACTTTCATACCGTCAGGAGTAAATACTTTGCGTCACACTCCCTCTACAGCACACCCTAACCACCCTACAGACCTCACAGCACTCCTACCCTCCTCTTTCCCCACTTTTGTCTGCCCTTTTTCCCCTTACTTGCTTCAACGGAATTAAAAAATGGCAGCGAACACTTCCTAGTTGCAACCGCTCGCAACGCTCGCAGCCAATCAGCAGCAAGCTCATGCTCGTAACGCCTCAGCCAATCAGATGGCAGCATTCCCAAATATCGATATCTGTAGATTTCGATATTTCTCAAAAACTACTGAACAGATTTACACCAAATAAACAAAAGCGTGGATTCTAGACCAAGACCCTTCTACCTGCCACATTTGGGGCAATTCCATTCACCCGTTCGACCTGTAGCCTTGTTTAAAGTTTCCAATGGAAATTAACATGGAGACAATACGTTTTGGGACCCCTTTTTTTCTCAGCCCTTCCTGATGAATCACCCCCAAACTTTTAACATAAGAGATGATATCAACAAAGAATTAGTTTTAAAAATCTCGCGAATTCGTCAACCGGCGCTAAAGTTATTGGGAATAGAATGTTGCCATTTTCCTTTTTTTATTTTTTCTGTATTATTCCGAATTGTTTCATCCCTTGTGTCCCCATAATGTCCCCCATTTTTATTACTCCATTTCGAAACCACTCTCTATATATTGAATCGGAAAAAATATCTCGCGGAAATGCCCTGTTATCATACATCCTCGTATACCTATTGAATTTACCCAATCCAAATTTTTTCGTAAACGCCTTCCATAACTTGTGAGCTCCCACCAACGTCTTAAAGCGTGTTCTTTTAAAGTATAACGTGTCAAAATTTTTCAAAAAAATATTCTTAGTTTCTTCCCCCATCAAAATACCGTATATTGCTAATGATCCCAGATGATCCTCTCCTTCTGCTTCAGCTCCCCCTATTAATCCTATCATATACTGTAGAGCAGCAGCCCAATAATAAAGCTTAATATCTGGTAGTGCCCAACCTCCTCTTTCACGTGGAAGTGCCAGGAATCTCGCCGCCCTTCTAGTCTTACCTTTGGACCATATAAACTTGTTAATCATGTTCTCGATTTTTTTAAACCAGACATTGTCAAACCATAGGGGAATTGTTCGAAAAAGGTATAAAATTTTTGGCATAATTAGCATTTTTATAATATTTACTCTTCCAACCAGAGTAAGATGGAGATTATTCAATCTGTCCAGCTCACCCCCTACTTTCTGTATGATAGGACTAATATTTAGTTCTACTATTTTTTCTAGTGCTGAGGCTATAATTATTCCCAAATATGTTCCTGTCAGTGCCACCCTGGAATCCTGGCATGGTGCCTTGTTGTTTTTTATAATTTGTGTTTTTCCAGTGTTCAAGGAATACCCAGACACTTTCCCAAATTCTTTTGCCTCTTCCTCCACATATCTTATAGCCTCTGTGGGTGATGATGTTATAACCGCCACGTCATCAGCGTACGCCAGAATCTTACACTCCCCCCTGAGTGTGACAATTGGGGGAATATGTCTATTTAACTCCAGTTTTCTAATTAGCGGATCTAAGTATATAGCAAACAGCAAAGGAGAGCATGGACACCCCTGCCTTGTGCCCCTCTCAATTTTTACTTTATCCGTTAACCCTGCATTAATTCTAATTGCAGCGCTCGGGTCTCTGTATAGTGTCTTTATCGCTGTCAAGAAGCCGCTGCCAAATCCCACTTTTTCCAAAACACTCCATAGGTATCCCCATGACACACGATCGAAGGCTTTTTCAGCATCCAATAATAGTACCGCAAATGGATCCCCATTAGCCTCCGTCATGTCCATAAGGGTAATTAATTTCCTTACATGGTGCGTGGTCCCCCGCCCAGGAATAAAGCCGTGCTGATTGGTAGTAACTAACGGTGTTATTACACTGGCAAATCTAATGGCCAATACCTTTGAGTAAATCTTCGTGTCTGTATTCATAAGGGTAATTGGTCTGTATGACCCTGGGTCAGTCGGTATCTTTCCTTTTTTGAGGATAACCACTATTTCAGCCTCAGACCAAGTATTCGGTATTGAGCATCCCTTCTGTGCTTGTTTAAAAGTATAGAGAATATCTCCTGCCAACTCCTCCCAAAAAACTTTGTAAAATTCTAACGGAATTTTGTCTGGGCCAGCAGCCTTTCCTGCTGGTAAACTCTTCATAGCTGCTTCTACTTCTTCTAATTCCAAAACAATGTCTATCCTCTGTTTCTCTATTTCATCCAGCTGTCCCCCCTCATATTCATTCAGATACTCCATTATGTCTTCATGATCTTTTATTTGACTCTCAGAGTAGAGCTTCGTATAGAAGCTTCTGAAGACTTCCCTTATTTCTTGTACATTAGTTACCATCGTCCCTGAGATATCCTTTATTGCTTTTATCTCACCTAGAGATGCCTTCTGTCTAGTTCTAGCTGCTAACATTTTTCCAACCCTTTCATTCAACTCATAGCAATTCTCTCTATTAACTGTATATTGTTTCGCAGCCCTTTCTGCTATGTACTCTTCTGCTGCCGTTCTTAATTTTACAAGTTTCATAAATGGGAGGTCTAGTGGGTCTCCATTATAAGTTTGTCCTGTCCTATTATTTAATTCCTCCTCTGCCGACAACAACTCCCTCTTTATCCGCTCAGATCTGTCCTTTTCCTCTTTCCTTTTTCTAGCGCCAAAGCTGATGGTCTCACCCCTTACTCCGGCCTTAAAACAATCCCACACCATCCCGACCGATGCTGTGTGTCTATTTATGTTCAGAAACTCAACTATCCATTTCTTCATATGCTGGATATATGCATCCTCCACGAGCAATGCCCTTTCGAATGTCCACTCAATAGCCTTCCTTGCCGTTTTCATACCTTTCAAGGTAACGATGAGAGGGTTGTGATCTGAAAAGAGCCTTGGTATTCTTTCAATCTCTGCCCCGTCCATGCGTTGAGTACTAATTAAAAAATAATCCAATCTAACGCTTATCCTATGAGGCGATGAATAGTATGTGTACCCATTTTGTCCCGGGTTAAGAGTATCCCATACATCTAATAATCCGTTATTCCTAGCTAGATTATAGACTGCTTTAAAAACTCTTCTCTTCCTTCCTTTGTATTTAACTGGGGGTCCTAACCCCAACCCCAAGCCTCCTGCTCCATTGATGTTAAAATCACCCCCTATCAGTATGAAGGGTGCCCAAGTTGCCAGCTCTATGTCAATTTCCTCAAAAATCTCCGGATCATCCCCTGTAGACCCATAAATAGACCCCAGGGTGACCCATGTTTCTCCGACCATACACTCTACTAAAGCCCATCTACCCCATACATCCTCCCATTTTTTTCTAGTACATATATTTCTTTGCTTTGCCATCACAGCAACCCCCCTGTTCCTAGTGCCCTGCCTAGAGTGTGCTATAACCGTTAGCCCTAACTGATCTAGAAGCCTAATTTCAGATAGCTGTATATGTGTTTCCTGTAATATTAAAAAGTCCAATCTTAATTGTTTGATCAGGGCTGCTGCCTTCTGCCTTTTTACCCTATCATTGAGACCACATACATTCCATGTCATAATACGAGTACTCATCCTGGGTTTTTAACAAATATAACCATAAATTTAGTCATTTTAAGCAAAAAAAACTTGACGCAGTCTGTTGCCACGACTTTATAGCTCACAAATTTTTCTTCCATTTTATTAATCTTCTTGTTCCATAGTGTCTCTTGTGCTCTATATTCCCAAATTCCTCTGTGTTCCTTGCCCCCCCTGTGCCCCCCACCCCTAACCCCCACCCTGGCTGTCCCACCCCCCCTACAGGCAAATAGGTCCAAAGGACCTATATGTGACAGCTGTGTCTGCTTGGATACCGCGCCCCCCTGCCCCCCCCGCCCCCGTTGTCTGCTGTCCATTGGCAGAGAAAGAAAAAACCAAAACGTGTAATTTATTACTATCTTTCTACATATTATATACATCGAAATTCTAAAACTGTTCTGTTACTGTTTCTACTTCTCAGGATTATACCCTAGATCCTACTATCTTTTTGCCAAAAGGTCTACCACCAGTTCACTATCAGCGTGTGCTTGGGATTGTGAATGAGTGTGCGGGTTCTTTTCTTTCAGCCATTCCAAAAATTCAGCTGCCCTAATTTCTGAATGGAAAATTTTAAATTGGCCGTCTCTTACCACCTTCAGTCTGCTAGGGTACAGTAGGTATGCCTCACAGCCAATTCTCTGGAACGGAGTTATTAACTCACGCAATCTCCATCTACGCTCTACCGTCGTGTGACAAAAGTCTGGTCTGGCAAAAAATTCTACCTCTTGGTATCTACATTTTGTCTGTGGCCTTGCTTTCCCCATTATCTCTTCCCTCAGCAAATAATTGCCCACATATATTAAAATTGCTCTGGGTTTATTTGAGCCAGCCCCCTTCCTCTGTACAAATGGGAATCTGTGAACACGTTGGATTTCTGACTCCCAGTCCCAGCCTTTTATATCTGGCAGTGCCCCCTTAAGAAGCTCTATTATGTAGGCTCTAATATCTTTTCCTTCTCTTCCTTCCGGAATACATAAGAGTCTTACGTTATTCCTCCTCTGCCTGTTCTCAAACTCTTCAAGCTTCCATAACACATCACTATTAGTTCTTTCCTGCTCTTGTCTAAATTCCTTCCAGCCTTTCATTTCATCTTCCAAATTCCCTGTTCTTTCTTCAACTTCCGTAAGTCTCCCTGCCAATTCTGTACATGCCTTGCTTACTTCCCGAAGGGAAATTTGTATTTTTTTACTTTCCTGCCTGGCTCTCTGACTCTCTACCCTCGCCTCAGTTTGGATTTGTTTGAGCATTGAAAAAATCATTTCAAACCCCTTAGGTGAGTCTTGGCCTTGGGAATGTGACTGATTATGAGCCTGGGTATGGATCTGGGTCTGAATATCAGATTGCCCTTGCCTAGCCCCCTCCTCAGTCCTCCGTAAAAGGCCCGTAGTTTCATCTATGCCACCAGTGCCCTCTTTGTACATCTGAGAAGTGGCTGCGTAATCCCAGTCTAACCTTTTTGCAACGCTAATAGCAGCTGGGCTTATAGATCCTTTCGCTCTTCTCCTTTTTTTGGTCAGGACTTTTGGTTTACGTTTTAGAGCTATGTCTTGTATAGAGCCTGATGTAGTAGTAGTCCCCGTTTCCAACCCAGACACTGTCAGATCGCTTCCTGAGTCTGCAATAAAGGGATCCGACTCACCTCCCCCAACCGCCCCCACCTCTTCCCCTTCCTCTTCACCCTCATTGACAGAAAAAAAACATTCATCACTAGGAGAACCAGTTATGGTTTTTGCTACCTTAGGGTCACTGACAATTATATCCTTCATGTTATTAACACCAATATCGCCAATATCACCATTTTCGTTGCCATTACCGTCGTCATTTCCGTTACCACATCCTTTTCCAGCCCCCCCTCCATCTGAATGTATGCTTCTACTACCCTCTTGGCCACTTTTCCCTATTACAGGTAGGTTGATAACAGACATCTTATGAGTGTTGAGGCAGCTTTCCCCCTCTCTTATCGCCTCAGTTAATGCCTCTGTTAAAGTCAATACGTTGACTGCATCTGCTCCGGGAGGTAAAGCATCCTCCCCAGCATTCTCCTCAACAATGTGTATGGCTCTGTTATCTTTCGCACTGCCAAAGGCCTCATTAATAACAATGACCAAGCTGCCCTCTTTAGCACATCCTCTTATGTCCTTCTCCAAAAAGTTCTCATCCCTCTCCTGAAGTAGACTTCCTTGAGACAGTTCAGTGTTTTTATGTGCTTTTTCATTCAGAATAATCACGTTTTCTGTCCCTGTCAAAGCACAGGATACCAGGAGAGTGCTATCTATCACTTTCATAGGGGCGCCATATTCAGGTTCAAAGCCAAATTCGGGCACAGAATCCGGTTCACCTTCATCTTCTAGTCTCCCAGATTGTACCCTTTCTAATTGAGCTATGGCCACATTAGTATCCAACGCCTGAGAGCTAGCAGTAACAGGAAAAAAGGCCTCTGATACTAACGGCTGCCTCAGGTTCCCTTGTTCTGTTAATTTTCCTTTATTTGCTTTAATCACAGCCCCTTTATTTTTTTCCTTTTTCTTTGGTTTCTCCCCCACAAAGCTGCCAGCCTCCTTACTTTTTACAGCAGTCCTTCCTTGTTCGGCAGTGCCGACCTCTTCCTGGGTCCGTGTCAGTTTTTTGGCTCGAAGGTTCGCCGCCGGCGCATCAGACTCACTCCACGCTGCTTTCTCCTCTCGCAAAACCTTCGAGATTTTTGGCGCCATTACACGCCACGCACCTGACAGCGCTGCTGCTACCAAGCTCTGCTGCCGAAAACGCCGCTGCCTCCGTGACTGCCGATAGCTCTCCCTCCAGGAATCCACCTTCACCATCAGCTGACAAGCATTGTCCAATACACGGGTCAGCACTGCATCCGCCGCCGGGAAGGTTAGTGCCTCCGACAGTGCCTGTGCAAAGAACCACATCGGCCGGCTTCCTCTTCGTCTCTCCTCGTATCTATACTTTCCTTTTTTTCAAAATCCGCCGAAATCCACCGCAGCTCCGCCAGTACACAGAATAGGTACAATCCGGTGTTTTTTAGCGTTTCTGCCACATCGGCCGGCTTTTCTCTTCGTCTCTCCTCGTGTCTGTGCTTTCCTTTTTCCAAATCCGCCGAAATCCACCGCAACTGCCGCCAGTGCACAGAATAGGTACAATCCGATGTTTTTTTTTAGCGTTTAGCGTTTCTGCCAATCGTTCACCTCATTGCTCTACCCGGGACAGGGAGCGACAGGGAGCACGTCCTCCACCTACAGACTGTCAGCGGCCATCTTGCCCTCCTGTGTTGCTATTTTCCTATAGCTACTAGGACCTAACTATAGCTACCTACTGGCTACCACCAGTATGTTATATATATATATATATATATATATATATATATATATATATATATATATATATATATATATGTATATATATATATATATATATATATATATATATATATATATATATATATATATATATATATATATATATATATATATATATATATACACACATACACACACACACACACTCTCCCGGGAATTTGCTGGCAAGATAACTGTGGTTTTCATGGTATTGAATTCTCCATGACTGCACATGGAAGAGGGATGTTTACACTCTCTTCACGCCTTGATTCGTGTATTGAGGTTTAGGCGTTGAGGACCCTGGGGACGCCTTAGCACTGTATTAAAGGGGGCACCGGCTGCTACACAGCCCCACCTTTTGAGAGGCAATTTTTCAGTGTTCAATGGACTCAAAGAGATCCTGCTGCGGTACTTACCATTGAGGTGCATTTTGGGAACTATAGTTGCACCATTGACGGCATTTATCCCCAGCAACGGGGTCAGCTGATCTCCTTCCAATGGGAGTGCCTCAACTAGTTCAAAGGTGGGAGGAGGTGTAACCAGGGTAAACAAGCGGCATCTGAGGAAGGTGACAAGCCAAAATGCATAATGGCCAGCTGTTACCTGTGAATAAAATCTGCCCGATCAGTACCCTGCTGTGACCTTGGATTGCTTGAAAGAGGTGATTGTTTTTAGGATATATATATATATATATATATATATATATATATATATATATATATATATATATATATATACACACACACACACACACACACACACACACATACACGTGTTACCATCCTTGTGGGGACTATGTGTTTTCACCTGCCTTGTGGGGACTAACCCTTCCCAATGTTTTAAAAATATACCAATAACAGAAAAATGTTAAGAAAAAATTCATAATACAGGATCCTGCTTCAATTTTACAAATATGTTGGTATTTAGTCACGCGCACAGAACCATCATTGTGGGGACTTGGACATGTGTTACCATCCTTGTGGGGACCTACTCAATAATTCTCATTTCTGATTGAATACACTCATTATCTAATAGATAAATGCTATTTTTCAGTGCCATACATACACAACAGGATACTTTAGTCAAATTTGAATAGGTCACTATGTCCTAGGTGCACCTAAAACAGAGATTTGTCTAATAATGCATATTACAGTAGAAAATGATCTTATATATAAAGTGCATGGACAGGGATTCACGGATGTTTAGCCTATTACTGAGTGCACACAAACATTAAGGAATATGAAAACAACACATAGTTAAATTAATTTAGAGGCTTAAGATCCTGCAATGGGGTCAGATGGCAAAACCAAGTTGCCATTTGACCACCTAGTTGTTTTTCATCAACCTCGCCAATTGGCACCATCTACGTATGGCTGTGCATTAATAGTCCCCAAAGAGATGGCATGATATTATAATAAATATTCTAGAGCTGACAGAGTAAGTGTATGATGATGATAATTTTGAAGCCCCCACAGAGATATTGCATGATTAGATTGATGCCCAAGTCCCTACAGATATTGTGGTTTTGGTGTACGATGATAGTCATGCTGCAGTTCATGCAGAAATAACACTATTACAGTAATGCACACGTCCCACAGAGATAGTTTGTGATTATAGGAATGCCCAGGTCTCCACAGAGATAGTGTGGTATTATAGCCATGTTCAAGTCCCCACAGAGATAGTGTGTGATCATATTCACGTTCAAGTCCCCACATAGATAGTGTGTGATCATAGTAATGTTCAAGTCCCCACAGAGATAGTGTGATCATATTCACGTTCAAGTCCCCACAGAGATAGTGTGTGATCATAGTAATGTTCAAGTCCCCACAGAGATAGTGTGTGATAATAGTAATGTTCAAGACCCCACAGAGATAGTGTGTGATCATAGTAATGTTAAAGTCCCCACAGAGATAGTGTGTGGTCATAGTCATGTTCCAGTCCCCACTGAGATAGTGTGTTACTATATGAATGCCCGGACACCCACAGAGATAATGTGTGATTATAACCATATTAAAGTCCCACATAGAGAGTATTAGGATAGTGTTGTTCAAGTGTTGTAGAGAAAGTGTACGATGAGTCATTCTGATATTCATTCAGAATTCATATAGCGCTTAATTATAGTCACTCTCAAGATCCCGTTGGCAAAATGTGTGATTATATTCATGTTCAAGTCCCCTCAGAGATAGTGTGTGATTATTGTTATGTTACATCTCCGCAGAGATAGTATGTGATTACAGTCATGTTCAGGGCCCCACATAGAGAGTGTTATAACAATGATGCTGAGGTGCTTGCTGTTATAACAGTCATGCCGAGGCTCCTGCAGAGGTAGTATGTGATTATAATGATGCCTAGGTGCCTGCTCAGGTAGTGTGTAGTTACAGTCATGTTCAAGTGATGTTGAGATATGTTGTGATTATACTGAAGCTTAGGTCCCCAAAGCGATAGTGCATGATTAGGGAGGCCCACTAAGATGGTGATTATTGACCTATAGAGAAAGTGTGTGATGCATGTAAAGTTCCAGTCCCTCTAAAGACAGTCTGTTATGATATACATGTTGATGTCCCTGAGGAGATAGTATGTGATGACAGTCATATTCAAGTCCCACAAAGTTAAAGTATATGAACCCCCGTCCCCACAGAGATAGAGTGTAATTATAGACATGCCAGGTCCCCATAGAGATATGTGTGATGAAATTCATGTTCAATTACTAAAAGATAGCGCTTGATTGATTATATTGATGCCCAGGTCCCCACAGATATAGTGTGTGATTATAAGGATGCCCAGGTCCCCACAGAGATAGTGTGTGATTATAAGGATGCCCAGGTCCCCACAGAGATAGTGTGTGATTATAGGGATGCCCAAGTCCTCACAGAGATAGTGTGTGACTACAGGGAAACCGGGTCCCCACAGAGATAGTGTGTGTTTATATGGATGGCAGGTCCCCACAGAGATAGTGTCTGTTTATGGGGATGAAAAGGTAAATTTGCCTTCAAGGGAATTTATTCAATCTATATTTTGTTTAGTTAAAGTTGTTCTAAGAAGGACTAGTCACTTGTCCTTAAAGTGAATATATCAACAATTTGCTAGTTTGAGAAAGAGCATTGCATCAACATATAACATATAAACATATAGACAACGACACAAGGTGTATACGAAAAAATATATCTTTTCAAATAGCTCAGTCAAAGAAATCAGCTACGTATACAGATCAATAAACAAATAGAAATTAGGACTGTAGGTACACATATAAGTAAATTACAAAGTGACACAACAGAACCTAAAACAACACCTATCCCAAATCACATTGAGTAAAACAAAGAGAGGGATAAGGTGTATAGTCAACTATAACTAAACAAAATATAGATTGAATAAATTCCCTTGAAGGCAAATTTACCTTTTCAACTTTACTACCCAAGCCCTCAAGGGTATTTCGGGTTGCTCACTTCTTTTAAAATTGTTTATGGGGATGGCAGGTCCCCATAGAAATACTGTGTGTTTATAGGGATGGCAGACCCCTATAAAGATATGTGTGATGATAGTTATGTTCAATCCTCAAAGATAGTGTTTGATTGGTTATATTGATGCCCAGGTCCCCACAGAGATAGTGTGTGTTTATGGGGATGGCAGGTCCCCACAGAGATAGTGTGTGATTATAGGGGTGCTAGGTCCTCACAGAGATAGTCTATAATTATAGAGATGTCAAGCTCCCCACAGTGATAGTGTGTAATTATAGAAATATCCAGGTCCTCACAGAGTTGGTGTGTGATTATAGCGTTACCACAGTCCCCGCAGAAATAGTGTGTGATGACAGTCTAGTTCAATTCCCCACAAAGGTAGTGTTTGATTGATTATATCGATATCCATGATCCCACTGAGATAGTGTGTGATTATGGACTTGTTCAAGTCCCCACAGAGATAGTATGTCTCCACAGTGATGTTTGTGATTATAGGTTTTATGAAGACTTAAACAGATAGTCATAATCTAGTGGTTTAGCAAACTAATGTAGCCACTTCAACAGTGGCAGCTGCTCCACTAAGGTGGAAGAGCGTCGCCCCACTGCTTTAAAGCAGGGCAATGGAAAAAAGGAAATGATAATAATGGACCATATTATCATTTTATTTTTAGTATTCCAGTTGTTTGACATGGTGTTTCTGGTTGGCTAGGGTATGCAGGTATGGTAGGGCAGAACCCATCAGTCTAGTAAGGGTAAGGTAGTAACACATCAAAGACAACCCCTGGCAGAGCAGTCAGGCTTATCCCAGAGGCAATGTCTAAAGCGTTTGCACAACGCACTCACACAACAGTGACACTTTAGGCACACCATAAAAAGCGACTCCACACAAGGTTACATAAAAATATCTTTTGTATTATTTATTTTTAAAAAGTTAGACCACAATCACATAAATCACTGTGCCACTAGGCACTTTGTCATGACATAACATAAAGTCATACAGCACTTTTGCCAATTGGATAATTGTCATAATTAACAATGTTAGTGAACTTTAGTAAATACTTATAAGTGAACACCACACTGAAAACATAAGGCCTAACATTACAGTTAGTGCAATCAAGACAATAACGATTAGTTAAACATGTTTCCGCTTGAGCCGGTGTCACCAGTCTGACAGGGCAATCTTTTAAGATAGTTGTTTCCAGCTTTGTTAACACCCAACTACATCCCCCGCCTCCTTCTACATGAAAATGCTCCACTGGTTCCCGTAGAAAGAGAGAAAATGCCAGGAATTACAGAGACGCCCTACGGGGATAGAAAACGCCAAAAGATCTCCTGCCTGCACGACGGGGAGAGAACACGGTCTATGGGTGCTTGTGCTCACCAGTGTGATAGGGCCACTGGCCTGCACTCTCTGCAAGGAAACACAACCGGTTTCCATGGAAACAGGGGAATGACGGAAGTACAGGGGTGATCTGCGGGGTAAGGAAACACCAAAGGATCTTACTCCTGGATATCAGCCCAGTGGGTGGTCTGTTTGTTGGTGCGAGCACACTATCCCTGGGTGCTCGCACTATCTAGCGTGATGGGTCCACCTGCCCCCACTATTCACAACAACGGGGCCAGAAGCCAAGGGGAGCCAAATGCCTCCGGTACAGCTCCGTAGTGTGGCATGGGTACGAATCTCTTCATGTTTCGCTGCAAGCGGCCTGGTGCAGCTGGGAGGCTCTTGCCTTCCTTAGCAATGCCCGCACCCAGGGGCTCACGTCGGCCACCTAGGGTCTCACATCGGCTGCGTGTGGAAGCATCTGAATGGACACGTGAGGCTCTGGTCACTTCCGGGTGCGGCTGGGCCACATCTTCTGACATCCAAGGGAACTACCGGGCCGATATTCCTTGCTGCTTGGGCATGGCCTCGCAGCCATGTAGCAGAGCCCCGGCTGTTGGCTCACATAAACAAAGGCAAGCAATACGAGAGGGAGAGCGTTTTGTTCCGTTCACCTCCTCCCTCTCAATGTTCAGGCCCTAGATGAGGGAGCTGTGCTGCCCATGCTGCAGGGGAAAAGCGCTCCTGTATGGGGTTAGCACAGCCAACTCCTTGGGCAACAGAATTGAAAACGCTTACCACGCGCTATTAGCAAACAGGGAGGCAAGCACTACCTCGTCCCTGAAGACACTGGGGCAGAGAACAGGGCACAGGCTGGCTAGCACGGAAGGTCCCTTAGCAGAGAGGCAGTCACTTCAGCCACCCAGCAGGCTAGTTTCACAAGAGGGTATTCACAAACGGTGGTTCCTCCTGGCACACAGCAGTCATTAGGTACGTGCCCCACATAGTGTCTTTTTATTTTCATGGGGTCATAGCCCCTGTATTTATAGTGCCAAAGTCTTTGTTCTGAGGGAACTTCAACCACATATTAGAAGTGCACAACACTGCTGTTCATATTGAAAGCCTTGGCCCCAGACACACCACAGGGGGTGGAGCAATTATTGTGGAAGGTAGGCAACTCCTCGCACCACACCAAATGAAGACCAGGCCTATTCAGGTGCAAGGAAAACTCCCCCTGCCACTCTAAATTCAGGAAACGTCTATTCAGCCTAGGACTGAGTCACCCACGCAGGGCAGGACACACCTCACCTACCCCAGGGACTAGAGTGAATGCACATCCCTTCTCTGTCAGTCAAAACCAAATGGTCAATACACATCAGGCAGGAGCAAAAACTCATAAGCACACAGAAATACCCACTTCTAAATGTGTTTTTTCTAACTCTGTTTTCACCAATAAGCAGGATTTATCACTAGCTTGCCTGCCCGCTACAGGCCCCCAATGTTCAAAACTGCCTTCCTTTCCGTGGTGGCGTTGCCGCCACGGAAAGGCACATCCCAGCCTGCATACAAATATGGATGACGGTGTCTACCAGACATTGCCACCATATAAACTGCTTTTCCACCCTGTAGGCAATCGGGTGGATTGCCTACCTGTGGAAAACCGGCGGACAGTATTCCCGTTCGCTGGGGTCCCCCCTGCCATGGTAATGTGGCGGGGGAAGTTAGAGGCGGGCGGTGGTTTTTGGCGGGTGGATCGCCACCGCCATACGGACAGTGGCGATCCGCCCGTTATCATAATGAGCCCCTTAATATTTCCTTGCCACGCAAAAAACCCATACCCACCCTAAGCCCTAAGAAATCCCTTACGATCCAAAAACTCATACCCACCCTAACCCTGAAAAATCCTTTGTCACACAAAAACCTATATTCACTATAAACCATAAAATATACCTTGCTACCCAGAAACCTATACTCACCCTAAACCATAAAAAAACACCTTGCCACCTAAAATCCCATACCCATCCTAAACCCCCAATATTCCCTTGGCACCAAAAAACCCCAAACCCATCATCAACCCTAAGGCACAACTTAGAATCCAAAATCCCATAACCGCCCTAAACCCAAAAAATCCATTATCACCCAAAAACTCATACCCACCCTAAACCATAAAATTTCCCTTGCCCCCAAAATCCCACACCCACAATAAACCTTAAAAAGTCCCTTGTGACACAAAAACCCATACTTAAATTAAACCCTACAAAATCCCTTGCCACCAAAATCTTAAACCCATCCTAAACGCTAAAAATCCCCATCAAACCCGCAAAACCCATACCCACCCATAACGCTAACAATCCCTTACCACTCAAAAACTACACCCACCCTAACCACCAATAATTCACTTGCCACCCAAAAACCCATACCCACCATAAAAAATCCCTTGAGTCCCAAAAACCCATCCAAACACTAAAACCTTAATTATTCATTACCACCCAAAAAACCATTTCAGCTCTAAACCCTAGATGTTCCCTTGCCACCACAGCCCAGCGTAAACCCTACAAAAGCCTTACCACTCAAAAATCCATACCCACCCTAAACGCTAAAAATTCCCCTATCACCCAAACACCCATACCCACCAGAAACCATAACATTTCCCTTGCCCCCCAAAAATCCAGCCCACCCTAAACCTTAAAACAGCTCTTATCACCCAAAAACTCATGCCCACCCTAACCTTAAAAATTCCCTTGCCACCTAAAAACCCACACCCATCCTAAATGCTAAAAATTCCATTGCCACCCAAAAACCCATACCCACCTTAAACCCTAAATAAATCCCTTACCAACTGAAAACCTACACTGACTGTAATCCCTAAAAAATCCCTTGCCACCCAACAACCCCATACTCACCCTAAACACAAAATGTTCCCTTGCCACCTAAAAACCCATAACTACCCTAAAAAAACTTACCACACAAATATACCCACACCCACCCTAAACCCTAAAAATTCCCTTGCAGCCCAAAAACCCATACCCACCCTAAACACTCAAAAAGCCCTTACCTCCTAAAAACATATACTCACCATGAACCATAAAAAATACCTTGCCAACCAAAATCCCACGCCCACCCTAAACCCTCAATATTCTTTTGGCACCCAAAAACCCATAACCACCCTCAACCCTAAAGATTCATTATCGCCCAAAACCTCATACCCACCCTAAACCCTAAAGATTCATTATCACCCAAAAACTCATACCCATCCTAAACCATAACATTTCCCATGCCCCCATAAACCCGCAGCCACCCTAAACCTTAAAAATTCCCTTCAAACCCATAAAAACCATACCTACCCGAGACTCTAAAAATCCCTTTCCTCTCAAAAACCTACCCCTACCTTAAACCCAAAAATGTAACTTGCCACCCAAAACCCCATACCCACCATCAAAAATCCCTTGCCCCCAAAACCCATACAAACACTAAACCTTAAGTTATTTTTTACCACCCAAAAAAACCATATCAGCCCAAAACTCTATATGTTCCCTTGCCACCCAAAACCCATGCCCACCCTAAACCCTAAAAAATCCCTTTGCACCCAAAAACTGACACCAAACCTAAACCTTAAAAATTCCCTTGCGCCCCAAAAACCCATACACCCAGTAAAATCTACAAAATCCTTTGCACCAAAAATCTTACACCCAGCCTAAACAATAAAAAATTCCCTTGCCACCCAAAAACCCATACCCAGCCTAAACCCTAAAACATCCCTTACCATCTAAAAATCGATACCCACCCTAAATGCTAAAAATTCCCCGATCACCTGAACACCCATACTTACCTGAAACCAAAACATTTCCCTTGCCCCCAAAAATCCACACCCACAGTAAGCCCTAAAAAAAGAACTTGTTGCCTAAAAAGCTATACTCACGCTAAAACCTAAAAAATACCTTGCCAGCCAAAAACCCATACCTACCCTAAACCCGAAAATTCCCTTGTCACCCAAAAAACCATATCTACCCCACACACTAAGGCAAACCTTACAACCAAAAAACCAATTATCACCCTAAACCCTAAAATTTCCTTATCACCCAAAAACTCAAGCCCACCTTAAACCTTAAAAACGCCCTTGCCACCCAAAAGCCCACACCCATCCTAAATGCTGAAAATTCCATTGCCAACCAAAAATCCATACCCACCCTAAACCCTAAATATTCCCTTGCCACCTAAAAAACCATACCCACCCTAAAAAATCCCTCGCCACCCAAAAAACCAATACAAACAATAAACCCTAAGTAATTCATTAACACCCAAAAACCCGCACCCACCCTAAACAATTCTGTACCACTTAAAAACCTACACCCATCTTAAACTCTAAAAATTCACTTGCCAACCAAAAACCCACACCCACCCTAGAAAATCCCTTGCCACCCAAAATCCCATACAAACCCTAAACCCTAAAAGATTAATCACCATCCAAAAACCCATACCCACACAAAACCCATGTCCACCCTAAACCTTTAAAAAAACCTTACCATGGAAATACTCATGCACACCCTAAGCCCTAAAAAATACCTTACCACCCAAAATCCTATACCAACCCTAAACCCTAAAAATTCCCTTGCAACCTAAAACCCACACCCACCCAAAACCCCAAGAATTCCCTTACCACCCAAAAACCAATACCCTCCCTAAACCTTAAAAAAATCTCTTACCACCCTAAAACCCATACACACCCTAAACACTAAAGGTTCCCTTGCAACTCAAAACCCATACACCAAAGTACCTAAACAATCTAAGCATGAGCGGATTTTGCGGATTGGCAATCCGCGAATTTTGCGGATTTGCGGATTCGCAATCCGCAAAATCCGCGAATTCCCGCGAATTTGCGGATTTTTTTTTTTTTTGTGTTCGCCCGTGTTTCTGCCAGTTCGCGAGGGTTTTTACAATTTCGCAATTTGCGAACTTACCTGTCGGGTCGCAAGTTTTGCGAACTTGTTGTTTCTACGTGTCCAGCCTGTTTGGGACACTCTTCTTCATCACTGCCACTCTCTGTCACCACTGCCACTCTCTGACTACTCATGCCACCCTCTGGCCCACCCATGCCACCCTCTGTTTCATCACTACACCCTCTGGTTGTCCAGTGTACATTATTTTCGGCAAAGCAAAGCACACCTTCCCTGCCTCAAGTGACCTGAATTAATTTGGGGCTGATTAATGTGTCACAGAATATTTTTTTAGCTGGCACCTGCTTCCTTAGTGCGCCCTGATTAGTGATCTTTTGCACTTGCTAAGTGCTTTCATTGTTGCAAAATTAGTTACAACACCTGCCCTGCCCCAACTGACAATAATGAATTAGGGGCTGATTAATGGATTTTAACTTCCAGCCTGGCTCCTGCTTGTCTCCCTTAGCTGTAATTCAGGACCTTTGTGGCATATGTGTAACTATTCTGAGGTTCAGAGCAGGGTCACATAATAGTTTCAACTGGCAACTGAACTCTGGAGGGGCCCCTCAGGAAGCCCTACAGGAAATGGCTACTAATGATGTGCCTGAACTTTTGAACCTGGTAAGTAGTTACTTTCAGTTTTGCCAAGATCGTATTTCTGCAATTTCGCACTTATTCGCGGGGCGCGAACTCACGCTAACAGTGCGAGCAGCGCGAGCAAAATCCGCTGCTCGCGGATTTGCGGATTTTGCGGGAAATTCGCAAATCTCGCGGATTGCGGATTTCCCGAAAATCCGCAAAATCCGCGAGCGGAACGGATTTTCCGCCCACACCTAAAACAATCCCCAATCACCCAAAAAACCATACTCATCCTAAATTCTAAAAATTCCCTTGCCAACCAAAAACACATACCCTCCTTAAACCCTAAAAAATCCCTTACCACCCAAAAATCTATATTTACCCGAAACCCTAAAAAATGTAGCACCACTCAATAGCCCAAGCCCACCTTATACCTTAAAAGTACCACCACTGCTTTCCTCCACGGGTAACTACAGGGTATGGTTGCTTCCCTGTGGACCTATCACCATGAGACTTTCTATGTATGCCACTACAGAACTAGGTATAAGAGATGCTGCCACAATAGTTAGCTATAGTGTGCATCTATTGTCAGTCACTACTACTTCCCATGTTGCACTTGTTTAATGTGATGGAAACTTCACTGCTAAAGTTAGGAGAGTCTCAAAAGTGTGTCATTCTGAAAATTGGGAAGTGGTTCTGAAATGTTTGGGCTGTACCGTCTTACTCCTGCAATGTGCTTCTGTTGAGTAGTTAATCAGCTTGATCTGCTGCAACATGTGCTGCACAGGTTTTTGTCTGAGGAAAACATGTTTTTCTGCTGTTTGTACTTAATATGAATGTGGGTTAGGAAAGCTTGCATTTCTACTTACCACACTGTAAATGCTGTGTGTGGGTGTGAGATGCTTACAGGGCTGCTGCATGCTCCGTGTCTGATCTGCGTGTATTAGGGAAGTTTGTACTCCTTGCGCTTGAGGAAAAATGTCCTAGTTCTTGTGTCTATTTTGTGTACATTCAAGGTTTCACTATGTATGGCCATGCTATACATGCCCTATGTGTGAAAGTAAGTTTGTACTACTATTGTCTGTATTGTACCTGTTGCATATCCGAGTGACTCTTCCACTACTGCTGCAATGGTGTACCTGTTCGATGTGTGTTGTAGAAGTTAGAGAAAACGTTTTCATTATATAAACTTCAAGGCCATTTGGTTGGTCCATAATTGTACTATATAAGCTGTAAGACAGAAAAGTTGACACTGTAAGACCGTGCCTTGTGTGTATTGTCACAAAGCACATGTGTGAGGTATAAATGCACCTTTATGACAACTTGCCTTTCAGAAAATGGAATATCCACTATGCTCCAGGAGCAAAGGGGAGTTTTAATTATAATAATATTTAATATAAGGTGGACAAAATATTTAACAACAAGGGGTGGTGATGGACAGAGTCTCTGAATTAAGCAGAATACTCTCACCCAGTCAAGAGATCAGGGCTAGATCCACCACCGTTTTTTAGCAAACTGCACCATCCCAGCTCAGAACCTGGCTATATGCAAATTAGTCTGTTCCTGTCCCAGTGCATGATGGGAACAGGGCAAACCAAACTACCAAGCCAATTCTTACACTGGGAAGGAAACAAGCTTCCGGGGACCGGTTTCTGGCATTTCAGCCGTCGTCGGCCCAGCTTGCTTGAATCCTGATGGTGCAATGAGCAAGGGACTCACATCTGAGTATACCCTTCCACGCTTAGGGTGGACAAAATATTTAACAACAAGGGGTGGTGATGGACAGAGTCTCTGAATTAAGCAGAATACTCTCACCCAGTCAAGAGATCAGGGCTAGATCCACCACCGTTTTTTAGCTCACTGCACCATCCCAGCTCAGAACCTGGCTATATGCAAATTAGTCTGTTCCTGTCCCAGTGCATGATGGGAACAGGGCAAACCAAACTACCAAGCCAATTCTTACACTGGGAAGGAAACAAGCTTCCGGGGACCGGTTTCTGGTATTTCAGCCGTCGTCGGCCCGGCTTGCTTGAATCCTGATGGTGCAATGAGCAAGGGACTCACATCTGAGTATACCCTTCCACGCTTAGGGTGGACAAAATATTTAACAACAAGGGGTGGTGATGGACCGAGTCTCTGAATTAAGCAGAATACTCTCACCCAGTCAAGAGATCAGGGCTAGATCCACCACCGTTTTTTAGCTCACTGCACCATCCCAGCTCAGCCCAGAACCTTTTTGAATCGTTTTTGGCCATCACAAGTGTGGCAGGGTATACTCAGACATGAGTCCCTTGCTCAGTGCACCACCAGGATTCAAGCAAGCCGGGCCGACGACGGCTGAAATGCCAGAAACCGGTCCCCGGAAGCTTGTCTCCTTTCCGGTGAAGAATTGGTTTGGTCTGCCCTGTTCCATGAGGCACTGGGTCAGACTAATTTGCATATAGCCAGGTTCTGAACTGGGGTGATGCAGTGAGCTAAATAACGGTGATGGATCAAGCCCTGATCTCTTGACTGGGTAAGAGTGGTCTGCTTAATTCAGACACTCTGTTCATCACCACCCCCTTTTTTAATCGTAGTGTAAATGACGGCAGCAGGACTTAAGAATTCTGCAAGGCATGAAGGATGTCAAACTTGAGCTTCTTCATTGTAGGCCACTCTGCTCTATGACACTCTCCGCCACTTAACTGTAGGGCACTCTACTCCACTGTGATACACTTCACTCTGCCACATGCCACTCTACCACACTCTATACCACTCCACCATGGCATTCTACGCTATGCCACTCCATTCTACTCCATACTACTCTACTCCACTATACTCCACTCTGCAACACTCTACTCCACTCTGCGCTACTTCACTTCACTCTACGACATTCTGTTCTACACTATGCCACTTCACACTACGCCCCCACACTCCACTCTGACACTCCACTTTAGTCCACTCCACAACACTCAATTACACTCTACTCAATGCCACTCTGCACCACTCAACTTTAAAACACTCTAGGCCACTATATGACACCCCGCTCTACACAGACAAGCTTCCTAGTGGAGCCACCTCAAGATTTTCCATGTAAGCTTTCGATAGAGATCTATGTGGTGACTGATGTAAATGGGAAAACTAATCACCACTTTTATTGAAGTTTATTCTTCTGAGAGAACTGCTGGGAAAACCCAGACATGGGGATTGAGCAGGCGCAATGGCGCTGGGGATAAGACGTTTGAGGAGCCGTCAGCAGCATGCTTCCAGCACAGGAATGCAGCTATCATTAGTGCACCAGGTGTAGTGGCCCCAGGGCTCAGACCTTTGAGGAGCAGTCTGCAGCATGCTTCCAGCACAGGAATGCAGCTATCATTAGCGCAGCAGGTGCAGTGGCGCCGGGGCTCAGACCTTTGAGGAGCCGTCTGCAGCATGCTTCAGCACAGGAATGCAGCTTACCTTAGTGCAGCAGGTGCAGTGGCACCGGGTCTCAGACCTTTGAGGAGCCATCTGCAGCATGCTTCCTGCACAGGAATGCAGCTAACCTTAGTGCTGCAGGTAGAGTCAATCAAGTCAAGTCAAGTCAAGTCAAAGAATTTATATAGCGCACTACATATCCGAAGGGTCTCAAGGCGCTTAGGGAGGGGAGGAGGATTACTTGTCAAATATCCACGTTTTAAGTTGCTTTCTGAATGCTAGGTGGTTCTGGGTAAGGCGAAGGTAAGTGGGGAGTGAGTTCCATGTCTTAGCAGCCAGGTGAGAGAAGGATCTGCCTCCCATGGTGGTCTTGTTGATGCGAGGAACAGTGGCGAGGGCCTGGCTGGAAGAACGTAGTTGGCGGGAGGGGGTGTAGAAGGACAGTCGTGAGTTGAGGCATTCTGGTCCGATGTCGTAGAGTGATTTGTGTGCGTGGGTTAGCAGTCGGAAAGTGATCCTCTTATTGACGGGTAGCCAGTGGAGGTCTTTCAGGTGAGCAGAGATGTGTTCGTTGCGCGGGATGTCTAATATAATCCTGGCTGATGCGTTTTGGATTCGTTGTAGTTTCTTCTGGAGTTTAGCGGTAGTACCTGCGTAGAGGGATAACGATGTAAGGAGCCCAGTGCAACTTACTCCCATGGCCCAGATGGCTGAGGACCACAGTGCAAGCTGCCCCCAGGTTAGAGCACGGGGGCACAGCTATCATTAGTGCAGCAGGTACAGCGGCACCAGGACTGAAGGAGAAGAAGAGCTCACTGTAGACAAATCCTAGTCTGAGCATGGAACACATGCGTAGCAGTTGCAGTTTTATCAGGCACAGATGGGGTTAAGAGCCAATAGCAGCCTGCTACCAGTAGTAAGGACTGGGGGGCTGCTATCATTGAATTGTATTGTACTATAGCTCCTACATAGCGCTTCATACCCCTGTGTGTGATGCTGAAGCACATTTTTGGATGGGTGACATAATAAACCATCAGGAGTGCATGGCTTGCAGAATGTTGTATTTATCACCCTATGTGGGAAGTGTTTTTTTGTTGTGCGTGAGTTACCAGAAAGGTGCTTTTATTTTGTTCTGGGGAGTAGTGCCTATTGATGGAGCACGAGCTGTGAGAAATAGGCACACACATTATAATATTGGTAGGAATACAACACATCTATAGTCGGCAACACAGTGCTAGCCTAATCAGAAAGAGAGTGGCTTTCTGTGTTCATGTACACCAAAGAAAGGGGACAATCAGAGAAAGCCTAGACATCTAATTGGCAGCATGCACAGGGCAAAGAGCTTGTCAAATGAGAAAAATTAGAGGGGTATACTAAATTTGCTTTTGTGTAATTACATTACATTTAAAAAAAAAATCATGCATAATAATGCAAAATACGAATCCATCATTTAACACTATATTTTAGCGTGAAATGTGTCCTCATGTCAATTTTGATGAAAGGACATATTTCGTGGGGAAAAATCACATAAAAACACAGGTGAAGAGAGCAACATCCGCTTTTGTTCTGGCCATATGCGTTATCCCCATATGTTTGCGGTAACATGCTGCTGTCAAAAACACATATTTACACAACATAGAGAAATGGCATAATTTCAGGACTTTCGAGTAATAAGAAATCCTAAAATTGCACAAATTACGATAGTGTGTTTTAAGTTTCGCCCAGACCTAAAAATGATGACAGATGGCCAAGAATAGAAGTTAGTGATCGGAGCAGTAGTCCTGCAACGTTTTATTAAAGGCAGGGATACTACCTACTAATGTGGGTATGTCATTGACCTTGGAGGAAAACACCACGAGATATGAAAGATTTTTGAATTAAACAAATGCTACTCATAGGGTGTTCGTGTAAAAGGTATATCATTTGGAAAAAAAGGACCAATAGACTGTAAAGGACATTAAAAAACGCACACACAGACATTGGCACGCTAGCAACATTTGTGCGTAAATTAATGTTTAAATCTGAGCTATCTATGGCAAAAAAAATTACCACATCGAATTGCAATATACATTTTTGGGGGGGGATTTTCGTCTGTGGGGCTAAGCCTCATTAGATAAGGTAAAGAATGTTACAAGTTGCTGGTTTGAAGATGACTCCAGTTTGTTTCTGCAGTTGGTAGACATCTACAGACACTGGGGTCAGAGGGTTAAAGCGGCTCGGCTGCAGCTGGCAGTGTCAAGGTCTAGGCTCTTTGTCATTCAGAGTTGCCCGGGACTGCGCTATTTCGCACCTCTTCCTGGCCCACAAGAATGACAATGGGAGCCCTCACCTTGCACATCAACAGGAGGGGGAGGGGGATGGGTTGCCACAGAGGATGGAGCAGGGATCGGGCAGAGCTGCTGTCCTTCGAGTGTATTGTTAAAAAGGTTGCAGTGACGGGAATAGGAACTTCGAGTCTTAGGCCTGTGAGAAGGCTCATTTACTGACCTGGCAAATTGTTTTTAAACACAGCCAGCAAGTCAATTTGGGAAAGAAACGGAGAACAATTTAAATTGAAAACAAAAGACACGCTACCTTAAATCTGTTAATATATATTTTTTTAAACTCGAATCTTGCATTCCTGAGAGATTATCTGCAACATGCACACCGGGAACTGTCTATGTGCTCGCACTTCTACTCTAATGTGAATTGTATTAGCAAAATGTCTGACCTTGCTTTAAAGATATTGCACTAAGTGCTCCATGTACGATTTTTAGCACTGAATCGTAGCAAGCTTCTCCTTAAAGCTGAAGTTTAGTGCAAAAAACGCTGGGCTCTCTAAGAGGATACTATGAAATCATGGTTTTATTCTATAGATTAAAGAATTAGCAGTGTATCAATTTTCCGATTTCAAAAAAAGGACTACAGGCCATAGAAGGCAAACAAGCAATGGCACCTTTCAGTACTCCATGATATGGGGTATGTGCGACCATATTGAATCACACAGCCTTGTAATATTTCAGACCCAGTAGGTCTCGTTTTAGTTCTTGTGAACTAGTCACTAGTAGGGAATCTTTTTGGGCATCACACTCAAAAGTGCTAGAAAAGTTGACAAACACACTATGATATGGAACAACATTCTATGTAAAGCTCTGGCTAACCAAGAGTGCTATTGTCACTTCATTATACATTGCCAACATGGTCTTCTATTTATAAGGCAATATTTCCTTTACGGTTATCCAAGTATGTAATTCATAATAGAGTATCTTGGTGAATATTTTGGTAGGTGGACATAGCAGGACAAGCAGTCTGTAATACGAAGTATTAAACTATTGATCCTCTTAAATATAGGCACCAATAGTGCTCCCTTTCATACTTGCAGTGCATGGAAGCTCTCTACGATGACTGGAAAAATTGAGACTAAGACCATGGTGCACCAAATATGAGCTTGCTTTACATTCTGTCTTATTTAGGCCATCTGAGCCTAATGATATCAAAAAATTCCCTTAATCAATTGGAATAGTCACTCCCACTTTTTAATTTGTTAACCCAATTGCAATAAGAACAGAACTGTAAAATATGAGCACAGGGGCTATGCTGTTTTGAACACCAAATAGTTTAGTTATATATTCTACCCAAAATGTTTGAAGGATCACTTCCTTGGATAGAGTACATTGCTCCACCAATATGTCTTTTCAGATTCATCCCTATATTCTTTTAGTGCCCATATAGCCTCTAACATGTTCACTATAGTGTTCCAGTTCCTTATCACTGTATTTCATTTCTTGTGACTAATCAGATTTTTCAGAATCAGGTTTTCTCTTGAATTGGAGGTGAATGAGTCAATAATTGAAAGTGGCTTCCACTTCCTACACACTTTTCTGAGGTGTTCTAGCTAATCAATGCTAATTAATCACTCAATCAAGCAGGATTTATAAAGTGTGTTTAATCACCTGTGAGGGTATCCAGGTGCTAAGGGACTTGCTGCTTTGGGTGGGTTCAGTTGAGCAGTCCGGTCTTAAGTGCCTTCGGGAATTCTAGGAGAGAGATCGAGGTCCGGAAGTGAAACGAGAGGTCATTCCAGGATTTAGGAGCAAGGTTGGAGAAGGAGAACCCTTCACTGTTACTTCAGCAGACGCAGGGGTTGTGTGCAAGATGGAGGGATGAGCAGCGTAGGTGTCTGCAGAGTTGGTGGACGTTCAGGTGGTGGTTGATGTATGCTAGTTCTTAGTTGTGTAGGGATTTGTAGGTGTGGATCAGCATTTTGAATTGACTTCTCTTCTGTATGGGGAGTCAGTGGAGGTGAGGGGTGATGTGGTCTATTTGGGGCGGTCAAAGATGAGTCTGGCCACCGCGTTCTGTATGGTTTGTAGTCTCTTCTGGAGTTTAGTGGTGATTCCTGTGTATAGTGAGTTGCTGTCGTCCAGGCGGCTGATGACTAGGACTTGAGTGATGGTTCATCTGGTACTGATGGGGAGCCATGGTCCTAGTTTGAAGGGTCATGAGGAGTCGTTACATGGGGAGGAGGTGTTGCTGAAGGTCAGCTCTTCCACTTTGTCTGTGTTGAATTTCAGGCAGTTGTTTTTCAGTCAGTCTGTGACACTCATACAACTGCCGATGTTGGCCCTCGTGGTGGTGAGGTCTTCTTAGAGTGAGTGGATGAGCTGGGTTTTGTGTTTATAGGATATGAGGTTTAGTCCATGGGCTCTGATGATATTGACCAAAGGGGCCATGTAAATGCTGAGCAGTGTGTGGCTTAGGGACGTGCCCCGAAGGATGCCGCCGATGATGTTCTTGAGTTCCAAGGTGAACGAAGGTAGGGAAATTCTTTGGGTTCTCCCAGTGAGGAAGGAGGCAATCCATGTGAGGGCATCTCCTTGGATTCCAATGGGATGACGTCTTTTAATTAGGGTCTGGTGGGATACAGTGTTGAATGCTGCAGAAAGGTCGAGGAAGATAAAGGTTGCCATTTACACCTGGTCAAGGAGGGTTCTGATGTCGTCAGAGGCAGCGATCAGGGCAGTTTCAGTGCTGTGGTTTGTGTGAAATCCAGATTGGGAGGTGTCCAGAAGATTGTTATTCTCCAGATGTTCTGCCAGTTGGGGAGTGATGTTTTTTTTTCGAGAACTCTGGGGGGAAAAAGGGTAGCACAGGAATGGGATGGGAGTTCTTGAGTTTGGTGGGGTCGACAGATGGTTTCTTCAGAAGGGGTTTAACTTATGAATACTATCATTTATTAGGGAAAGGTGGTGGTGGCAATGGATGCGTTGAAAATGGTAGTAAGCTTACTGCTTATTTACTTGCTCCAGAGTCTGCAGATGTGGTAGGGTCAGTAGTTTATGGGGGCTGCGGTGTTCTGTGGGGTATGCTGGTCCCGGGAAGTGAGTAGGTGTTCAGGGGTCACATTTGTATGCACGAGGTGGCTGATGAGGTCAGAGGGGGCGGGTTGGGGTTCTAAGTTTTTGTAGATGGTAGAGATCTTGTCATGGAAGAAGTTTGCAGGGTGTCACAAAGTTCCTGGGAAGGGGTGATGATGATTTCAGTAGCTGAGGGGTTGGAAAACCCTCTTATGTTGTTGAAGAGTTCTTTGCTGTGATTTGGGCTGGCTTTAGTGCGGTCTGCCAGGGTGTTGATCTTCATCTCTTTCAGGAGCTGGTGGTAGTGGTTGAAGGCTGTCTTGAAGGTGGCTCTGTCTGTGGAATCCTTGCTACCGCTCCATTTCCTTTCTAGCTGCTTGTAGTTGTTTCATGGTTCTTAGTTCCATTGTGTACCAACTTTTCTGTTTGGTGGATCTTTTGCATTTGCTGGGCTTGGTGGGGGCGACTCTTTTGGTGCAGTCAGTGATTCAGACAAAGACGTTCTTGACAGCCTGTTCTAGGTTTGCTGCGTTATCAGGGTGGGAAGTGTTGAGGGCATCGGTCCACTGCCTGTCTGACACTGTGATCCAGCTGTGGAGGGGGAACTGGGAGGCTTTGTGGAAGTGCTGGGAGGGTCTTTTGATGACGAAGGGATAATGGTGTGGTCTCTCTAGGTGAAATCGTGACTTGACTGTACTTGACTGTCACTGGCCGTGAAGATGGGGTCATGCATGTGTCCTGGGTTGTGAGTATGGCTGGTTACTAGATGGGTGAGGCTAATATTGTTCATGCTTTTAAGGAGTATGGCAGTGTTGTTGAGGATGTCGAGGTGGAAATGTAGGACTCCGAGGAAGATGTAGCTCCTACATTACTTTACAACACTCTACACTACGCTGCTCTACGACACTATTTTACACCTCTCTACTCTACATCACTCCTTTCTATGACACTCTATTCTACTCCACTCTATGTCACTCTTCGCCACTCCACTATAACCAACTTTACTCCACTCTATGCCACTCTACGGTACACCACTCTATGCAACTTATCTCTCGGCCACTCAACTCCACTCTGAGCCACTATACAACTCTAATCTGCTCTAGTCCACTCCACTCTGACACTTTACTCCCCTCTACGCCACACCACTCCACTCTATGACACCTCACTCTATGACACTCCATTTTAGCCACTCTATGCCACTCTACTCTATGCCACTCCATGCCACTCTAAGAGACTCCACTCTATGCCACTTAATGCTACTCTGACACTCTATGCCACTACACTTGACTATGTTCCATGCCACTTTACTCCACTCTATGCCAATCAACTCTACATCGCTTTACAACACTACCCTCTACACCATTCTACTCTATGTCACTTTAGTCCACTCTATGACACTCATCACTATGCTATTCCTCTCTACCTCACAGAATGCCACTTTACGATGCTCTATGCAGCTCTATGCCACTCCACTCCACTACTATTACACTCCATGCCACTTTACTTCACTCTACGACCCTCCATGTGGCACCACTCCAGTCTACGCTACACCAATTCACTCTATGACACTCCACTCAATGCTTCTCCATGCCATTCTACAACACTCTCTGCCACTCTACTCTACTACACTTCACTCTACACCAGGCGTGCAACACCAATTGGGCTGAACGGGCTTCAGCCCCCCCGTCATCAACTTCAGCCCGGGCTGCCAAGGTTCAGATGACAACACAACACACTTTCCTGATTTGCAGTGATCTAAAATAATGAAAGTATGAAAACCGTTTCCCCACTTTCATTTGTATTAAGCCTCCACTTTTATTCTCGGATGCTTTAGAATCTGAGAATGTGATCTTAAAGACTCCTTCAAAGAGGCCCAGAACCAGCCGGAGGCAGCCAGCCTCTGAAGGTTTCAGCAACCCTCCCTGGCCCCTACCTTTTGTTTTCTTTGAGAGGGGTACCACGAGGTGATATCCTTGCCTGGAGCAGCGATTTTACCTAAGCACGTTTGATGTGCTGTGCAGTATGGAGTGTGAAGATGTGCACAGCAGGGGGATATGAAGCCAGCAGCAATTCCTTTACAAAGGAAAAGCATCACCTGCACTGGCCATCCCTTTACCCCTGCTGTGCACATCTTCCCACACCCTGCCCCAAGAGTCCTGTTGTGTGCGCCTGAGTTTCATGAACAACCTCTCAAGTGAGGCCCCACCTGCCCTGGACATTTTGGACACAACTTTTCAAGGAATACCTCAACTGATTTTTTTCTCAGGAGCTGTCCTTACTTGTCTGTACTTGGAGCGTTGGAGTGGCTGTGCCAGGAATCAAGCTTGTGATGTGTAGGCTACACATGAGAGCGATGCAGCATGCACTTAATCCGCAGATCTGCATGAGGTGAGGAGACACATTGCAATGGTAATTGTCAGAGGGCTGTGTCAAGAGCACCACACGGGCGTACTGTGGGTACTGTAAGGGCATTTTTCGTGTGACCCGGCACTGTACGTGCAGTACATCCCAGGTTTACACGCATTATCAGTTTTCTGACTGAACATAGTGAATAGGGACGAGCGATAGTGCGGCTCATTGCGTCCTATGGCCCCTGCATTGGTTGGAAGTGGTCGTTGGGATAGAGAGGAGCTGTGAATGTGCGTAAGCATGGATATAGCGCCTAGTGGGTTGTGGCACTGGAGACAGTGCTCGTGCTGGCTATGAAAGCAGCACATTGAGGTAGGTAGCATGGAAGCACCTACAGTTGGTGCCTGGGGTGGTGCTGTCGCCAGAAGCTGGCGACAGTGGCCCAACTTCTAATAGGACAGCGCTAGCAGCCGAGTGGATAGAAACTCTTTAATTTATTGCTTGACTGGTCCATTCAATGATCAATCCGTTTTTATCATTTTTAACAAACCTTGCCACTGAAGGGCGTTACTTGGTTGGAAATAACATGTTAGGCCTGGTTTCCCACAATGCTTGTGCATCGATGGATATAGGTGCTTGGATTCGGTTTCTGCACTCCTGGGTTGGTTGTAGGGTAACATGGTGAAGTGAGAGCAGAAATCCTGCGTTGAGAATGATGGCTGTGAATTTGTGCGACACCTGGTGTGTCCTCACCTTACACCACAAGTGTGATGGAGGTGGTGGTCAGGGGCGCATGCTAGGCCTCGGTTCAGCTGTGTGTGCTTGGGGCAGTGATGCCACACATACCTGCCCCCATGTCTGCTGAGTGGCGCGGACATCAGTACTATGGATGGGTGGTAGTGGTACTTGCAAGTGATGCTGTTGCGAAGCACATCGTGGCCTCATTTTCATCAAGTGGCCTTGAGGTAGTTGTGCCCCTGGCATGTCCTTGCAAGAGATGTGATGCTGATGTGAAGCAGAACAAGCACCTTATCTGCTGAGTGGCCCTGGCCAGTGGTGCCATGCATGGGGGTGTCCCTGTCTGTGATGTTGTTTGAGGCATATGGGGCCCATTTTTCATACATCCAGTCAAGGGGTAGGTTGGCTTTTCTAAAGAAGTCTGCAGGACTGTAAAAACAGATGATGGTCGAATAGGTCTATCATGTCCTAATTTTGGATTGGTAGTAAGTGTATTGCAGACAAGTTTGTAAGTTTATTTGTGGATTTTCAGTTTATTTTCACGTTTTTCTTCGATTTACCCTCTAGCTCAATATAGACCGATAAAACCTGTAAATCTTAAACATTCACTGTGCTGTAATTCAATTGTTACACCATCATAATACACATTTTAAGATGCCTCTTGCAAGTAACCGGCAGTTCTTTGTAAGAATTTCCTCCATCTGAAGCCAGGCCCAATGTGTTAAGCTGATATATAACACCAGGCTTGTTCCCAGGCCATGGGTCTAGCCTAGGATAATTACTTTTTCTTAGCTTCATTTCATATTCTGTTTACTAGGCAAATTGGCTTGTGTGTGTTTTGTTATTTTCTTCATTCTTTAGTATTATCTGGCCATTTGTTAAACATGTACGCTAGGAGCCTCTTGGTGCTATAGATATGAAACTGATAACAGATTCAGCTTGATGGAAGGAATTATAGAGTGAAAATAAAGGTTTTTAGCTTTTTCCTTTATTTCAGGTGGGATAGTGGTCTGTAATGGTACAGAATTATCTAATACCTAACACAAACACACAAGTACAAAAACACTTGAAAGTCTTAGTTTATGCAACTGTATTGTACAAAAATTACCTTCCTTATGCATTTAGATACCTTTCATGAACTTACGTATCTTTATATTTATTACTTTGCACTACCATAGATCTCACCATATATCTCTCGCAATATATTCTCTACCTCCACTCTGACTCATCTCAAACCTCACTCTACTAATCTCTCCAATGCACTGCCCCATTTCTAACCCTATACCTCTATCAATATATCCTCTACCTCCCCTCTTTCATTCATCCTAAACCCCATACTCTTCCCTCCTCTACCCCTCCTTCCATCAAGGGTACCAACATGATTATTTGTGGTGTGCATAGGGTGTAATGGTTGGTTATTGTGTAAAGGGTGGCTGTGTTGGAACTTTACTGGGGCCTAGTAACTCCTCGATTTTTTGTTCAATATTATCCAATTTCGATAATATCAGGCTGATTAATAGAGAGAGTCTTCGAATAGGACCAGCGACTGTGGGAGTTCATAAACATCAGAACCGGTCTTAGATCTTGTTTCTTGAGGAGATGATTTCCTGAGTTTCTTTGCTCGGGTTGAGGGAGATTCTTTAGTGGGACCTTTCTTCCTCTTACTGTTCGTAGTCAGAAAGGGAGGGGGCTAGGGGACAGTGAGGTTAGTGGGTGCGGGAGGGAGGGATGTCAATAACAGGTGCAGTGTTATTTGATGGGAGGTCACAAAGTTCGGAAGCCCCCTGAATGTTAAGCCGCGACTTGGGCTCGATACTGAGTTTTGAGGAAGCAGGTGTACTGGTAGAAAGTACTGTTCGCCATCATTGGAGCCGTAGGCACCATCCCCCAGAGAGAGTCTGTGCTCTGTAAGGGCTAGCTCTTTAGATATGGCATTAGTAGCTAGGGATAATAATGAGTCAATAATAGAGATAGTTAGACAAGAATTCAGGGTTGGATCTTTCCTACCCAGCTTGATGCAGGCTCCAGACGACCTGAAATACTGGGGTTAGAGGGGTGTCCCAGCCCTGCCTCCACCGGGCTTTGACAGGCGTAGATGGGCCCGCCCTTGGCCAGCGCACATCTCGTGCCGCGGGAGTCACAGGAGCCCGAGCTGCCTTTATGCGCCTCCGGGTGCTGCTGGTACACTTTGGCGGTGCCAACCGATGGGCCTTTTGGGGGATGTAATCCCCTGGAAACTGCTAGTGCCTGGTGTGCAATGACGGGCTCCCATGCCGCAGGTGCCCCGAGTGGCCTTTATGTGCCTCCTGGCATGGCTGAGGTGCGTTAGCGGTGCCTGCCGCTGGGCCTGTTGGGGGATGTAGTGCCCTGGAAAGTGCTGGTGTCTGGTGTGCAATGACGGCCCTCCTGACCTTTGCATGCAGCCCCTGGGCAGCAGCACTGGGCTGCTGTTTACTCGACTCAGCACTAACATGAAGAAAAATGTTAAATATATAGCAAGAACGCATTTAAAGGTTAACTGCAGTTAGGGAAAGGCAGTAACAAGGCCCTTAACTTTAGGAACACCTACATTTTTAAAGACAGCAAATGTGTAAAAATACGATAGTCTTTTCAAAATTCTAAAAGTGTATTTAGTTGACCTGTAAAACTATTTCACCTTAGTAAATCAAAGTATAGCAGTGCATTCAGAAGTATTTCATTGCCATTAGTGACTACATCCAAGCACAGGAGATGGTTTTGAATAGCATGCATCCTTAGGTCATGTATTTCAAGTTCCTCTTATATGATGATAAAGAAAACGGAGGGAAATAAAAAAAAAAACAATTGTCCAGATCACACAATTTGGTCAAGTGGAGAAGTCCGGATTCATCCTAGGTATACCGGCTTAACATTGAGCAGTTTTGTTCAGCCACTAAATATTTATGCTTTGCTTCCCCTACACTGACTGCACGCCACCCTGCTGGCATCCTTACGGCCCTCGGTCACACAAACGACCAAACTTTGTAGGCCCTGGGAAAATGTTTGTGAGTACCCATGGTCTAAGCCTAGTGTACTGATTACAATAATCAGTGACACATGAAGGATCCTAAAGGTGCAAAATCCGGATAAATTACAGTAGAGCTATCCCTTCAAATACAGTTCTTACACTCTGCACTTGCAATAGTTTTCTCTTCGATAACGTACATCACACAGCCTCTGCTTACGACTGCAGGGCTCAGATAAACTGTAAAAGACAAGGCATACAGACAGACAGTGCGAGCCATCTTTCAGGTTACACTACTGTGTCAGATGGTGCGATTATAGAGTATATAAACACCTCATGCAGCTGGATTGCGTCTGTTGTTGATCATTCTGAGAAGTAAAATAAATAAAAAATAGAGTTTACACAGAGACGGTATTGCTGTACATTTATATTATGGAGGATTATAAAATACGTCGTTAATGAGAGCATTTGTGTGAAATCCTGGCTCGACCCATAGAACATTGGTCACTTAAGAGCTATTTTCTTAAATTGTGTACCATCATTCTGTTTCAACTCCAGGCTGATGGTAATGTGATGTGATGCAAAGAGCCTGTGTATGATCACAAAAAACAAAAATGTGCTCAAATGTCAGACTGTTGCCTACTGCTGGGGTTACTAACAACCTTCAGTGCCCTCTTTGAATTGCTAAGTGCACAATTGATTAACCAAACATGCAGTCGGGTAAACTAGCTTACCAAATAAAAGTATTAATTTCATAGTATTATTTCGGTCCATTTAAAAAAAATACGAAGTAGGAAACCTAAGAACGAAAAACACCCTTTCATGCAGAGAATAATAAAGGAGCAATTTAACTTAACTTTTCAGTTCTTTTATAAAAATATTTTATTTCTAAACAGTGTTAAGGCTTCTTGGTGACTGCGCACCTGTGAGGCCTCTCTGTGTTACCACCGTTTACTTCCCATGACTGGGAACTCTGAGGCTGAAAACTGCTTGTTAAAGCTTTTCTGGGGAGAATGCTGAAAGCACAGGGGCTGCTCTGGGGGATGGGACGTCTGCCCACCTGCTATAGATATGCTAATGCTATCCTTTATCCCGAGGTGTGTGTAGGCGAAAGGCACTCCAAAGCGGCCGCTTTTATGGATCAGCGCTTCCACCTGCCACAGCCACACCTCAGCTGCCTGCTCTCAAACTCTGTGATGTAAAGAGACACAGAGCAGAGGATTCCAAACAGAGCCCTGTGTGCGCTCACACTGCGCAAAGTTTGACCTTTTTGCAGTAAACCAATCAAGTTAACAATTCTCGCATCTACACACGCAGTAGTCACTTAAGAATGGCAACATGCTTATGTTTATTTACACTATACATGTAAATAACGAATGTGAACACTTAACAAAAATAACAAAAATACTTTAAAAAATGTGCTGTATTACTCTGCAATAATAAATTGTGTTTAAACTTAACAATGGGCCGTTGTCTGCCGTTTTTCGTCGACATCAGCAGTTCCTCAAGATAGTTTAAACAGGATGTAGTTATTATCAAATTAAGTGTTTGTGAAGTCTTTACGTTTCATATTTATTAATCACTTACTGTTGTAAAAGGGCTTTTCACCAAAATAGGTAATCAATATTACTAAAACTAACAAAAGTGGCTTGTATTATTTATTTTGGTTGTGTACAATCAAAGAAAGTTCAGACAGGATAAAAGTAGTTATTCTGCAATGTCAGCTGTCCAAATTATTACATTCATGTGCTACCCTGAATTCATAACGTATTTATCTATTTAACAAGATTAATTACAACAGTGTAATTTGTCATTTTCAGCTCTGTGTTGATCGTATTATATTGTAAGTCTATCTATATAGCACTGACTATCCTGACGCAGTATCAAGGCACTTTCACAGGTTCTTAACTCAAAACTGACCCAAATTGCTTTTAGAAATGTTTATAAAACAACTAACAATTTTAGACACAAATGGTCTGAATTCAAAAGCTTCATGTGAATAAAGGTTTACTTTAATAAAGAGCGAAAAGGTTACTTTGCATGAAAAATATTTTTAACCCTGGGTTTTGCAGCTTTTCCTTTCAAATGTCTGTGCTTTCTGCTGCTAGCATGTGTTCCTGGTGAAGAAAGTGTGTTTAAATGCAAAGTGTGTTTAAGGCTGCAGTACCGTCTCCTTTCTACAGGGGCAGAGCGAGCAAAAATCTAAACACACTTCATGAAACACAGGTCCCCACAAGGCAATTTTTTAAAAAGTTGCAAAAATTGACACAGATGTCCCTAAAGCCATTTTTTATCATTTAAAGGGCATTGCCTTGTGGGGACCTGGGTTCAGGTCCCCACAGTGCAATCAAGTCCCCACAGCGTGAGTGTGTTATCACACCCAAGTCCCCACAAGGATACACACACACACACACACACACATATATATATATATATATATATATATATATATATATATATATATATATATATATATATATATATATATATATATATATATATTCACTGAAAAAACCATAGGTTTCACACCAGTTATAGTTACCTGGAAATTTTACTGACATAAAACCATTGAAATTCCCACGTTATAGTTAGTTGGACTCACTATAACTTGCGCGCCTGCAATGCACTGCTGATGACATCACATATTACATCACTCATGACATGGTCAGTGACATCACTCATGACATCACTGATGACACCATCCTTGTGACAGAGAGACTGACCTACTTTCACTGTAAAGTAACCCTTGAAACACATTTTGAAGAAAAAAAACTAACATTTAAAAAAAGTGGACATACCTATACCAGTTACAACAACCAATTCAGTAATTCCACCATTTATATACATACACATCCACTCACTCACCAACACTTCTATATAGTCACTCATACATATACTCGTCAGACACCTATACATCCGTTAATACACCGACAGTCTTCCAAAAGTTGCTCACAAACATACTCACACATGCAAATAAACTATTGAACATCCATTTATTTGCATATACAGCTTTACACACACTACCACCTTACTTCTAAGGAAACTTACACATACTTACTCTCTTAAACAATCACTTATAGAAACACATACTTATTAAAACAAGAACTCTTTCAATCTCTCACTCTCACATATGCTCACTTATATACACCAATACTCACATATACTAGATTAAAACATATGTAGTTACTGATAAAGACAGTAGTGAGACATTCATTCACTTACTAACACATACATATACACACTCACTCAACCATACAGTCTGGCACATATGCTGTCTTCAAAACACATACAAACAGTGAGTCAGTCATGTATGCATCAGTGTGCTAAGTAACACCCCCACCAAATCATACAGACATTTATACTGATACTAAAAAAAACATCTAATAAGCCATAGAAACACACATGTAGCTACTCACCAACCCATGCACCCACTTATATACAAAGTGAAACACTGATACAAACATTTAAATATTGAAACAATACTCGCTAATATATGTATTCACTATGATACACTTAATAAGCCAGTTAACCAATCATTTTTTTAAAAAAATATCCATTAAGGCACTTATTTAACCATTTATTCTTCCATCGACCTTTACATATACATATATAAAACATATTTATTTTTCAGAAAGACACACATTCACTGGATGGTGTCATCACTGATGTCATGAGTGATGTCACTGACCATGTCATGAGTGATGTAATATGTGATGTCATCAGCAGTGCATTGCAGGCGCGCAAGTTATAGTGAGTCCAACTAACTATAACGTGGGAATTTCAATGGTTTTATGTCAGTAAAATTTCCAGGTAACTATAACTGGTGTGAAACCTATGGTTTTTTCTGTGCATTTCAAAGTTTTTTTAACTGCTAATTCCTAACTATAACTGGTGTGAAACCTATGTTTTTTTCAGTGAATTTCATAGGTTTTTTAACTGCTAATTCCTAACTATAACTGGTGTGAAACCTATGGTTTTTTTCAGTGAATTTCAGAGGTTTTTTAAATGCTAATTCCTTTCTATATCGAGTTTCTAACCTATATTTTTTTTTACAATTTGCTGTTTTGTGTAAGTATTAATTATTTTTATCATTTTTTCCCGGGGCGCTCTGGGTGCGCGCTCCGGTAAGCTCTCCGGAAAGCGCACCCAGAGCGCTACTTTCGTTCGTGAAAAAAATATGAATGAAAAGTTAATAATAACGCAAAACATTTCGTACCATACAAATAAAAGAAGTTTTTTTTAATAAGGAAATGAAAATGATTTTGCATTTCCGTAAAACTATGAAGACGTCACTTCGGCGCGCAACGTAAGCGCCCCAGAAGCGCCTCCGTTCGCGCCGCGTATGCACCCCGGAAGCGCCTACGTTCACGCCGCGTATGCGCCCCGGAAGCGCCTACGTTCGCGCCGCGTATGCGCCCCCGGAAGCGCCTACGTTCGCGCCGCGTAGGCGCCCCGGAAGCGCTCCGGTGCACGCAGCGTCAGCGCGTCAAGTCATGTGACCTTAAAATAACACTTTTCATTGGTTCCTAACAGTTTTTTTTACAAAGAATGAAATCCCCACCCATTTCCTTCACTTCTTCTTTCACTTTTGTGACTGAAAGAATTGTTTTTTGCTCCTGGATCTTTCTTGGATTACCATGGCTGCCAGAGAATCCAGCAGTGATGAAGAACCTGATTTCATCAATGAAGAGCCTCCTACCCCAAAGGTGAAGGAATGTTTTATTTGGAAATGTTTTAAAATACCACCTAACCAAAAAAAGGTCAATGCTCCAAAAGTGGTGTGCAGGATCTGCAAACAAGTCCTGTCACGGGGTGACCCAAAAAAAAAAATACTCATTTGGGAACTTTACGATGATCCGGCATGTGGAGAGGAGGCACCCCCAGAATTTTGCCCGGGAAAGTGTCAGGGCTCTGGCACAAGAGGTTCCCAGTGATGGGGCCTCTACATCCACCGGAGGAGCAACTACTTCTGGGAGAGGGCAATCGCAGGAGCTCGTGCCAAATATTCAACCTGCTTTTAACCATGGTGTCCTGAGATGCAGATACTGCAATCAACTACTTACCTTTGGGGAGCAAAGTGTTCAGCTCATGGTTCAAGCATTGGAAAACCATCACTGCCCTTTCCACCCCTAATTTTTTTTGTTTTTTTTGCTCCTGTTGAGCAGTTTCCATTCCCTGTTTTTGTTCCTGTTTTGAAAATGGAAGAAAACAAAAAGTTCTTTTCAGAACTACCTCCAATTCTCATCAAAGAGCTATATTCTTTAAAAAATGAAAAAGAGTAAGTGAAATGGAGTGCATTGATAATGGAAAGGAAAATGAGTAAGAAAGAACAGAAAGGTATGAGAGGAGAAAGGAAGTGAAGTAGGGGGACTGATCAAAGGTGAATGTTGGGAAGGAAAGTAAGGAGAAGAAGAGTGAATATAGGGAATGTTGATATTCAAAGAAAATGTTGAAAAGGAACGGGGGTGTGGAAGGGTAAGAAAAGATGCATTGCTGGAGTTGAAGGCTGAAGGCCTCATTTATGAAGCCATGCGTCACCTTGTCCTTAACACCACCAGAGCGTCACTTTTTGTGACGCATCAGTCCCATAAAAAATGCACCTTATTTATTCATATTTACAAAGTGGTGCATCTAGGTAGATGCGTCACTTTGTAAGCCCCTGCGCCACATTATTCCTACATCAGGTGTAATGTATGCAAAAGGGACGTATTGACGCAAGAAAGGGTCATAGAGGTGACGCAGTGAAATCTATGAGATATCACTGCGTCACTTTTATGACGCTGTTGCGTCCAAATCTTACGCCTTTTTCACAGCAGGCGTGCAGGCCCTTTCACCCGGGGCTTGGCCCCATGTGAAAGGATACATTGCTGGAGTTGCTTCATTTTTGAGACACACTCCAGCAATGCATCACTTTTGCGCTAACAGATACGTCTAAAATACTGACGTATCTGTAAGAACTTCCAACATAATAAGTCATAAAATTAATATGACGCATGAGTAGAAGACTGAAGGACTCATTTATGAGGCCATACATCACTTTAACACCACCAGAGCGTCACTTTTTGTGACGCACCAGTGCTGTAAAAAATGCACCTTATTCAGTCATATTTACAAAGTGACACATCTAGGTAGTTGCGTCACTTTGTAAGCCCCTGCGCCACATTATTCCTACGTCAGGTGTAATGTATGCAAAAGGGACGTATTGACGCAAGAAAGGGTCGTAGAAGTGACGCAGTAAAATCTATGACATATCACCGCGTCACTTTTATGACGCTGTTGCTTCCAAATATTACGCCTGTTTCACAGCAGGCTTGCAGGCCCTTTCACATGGGGCTTGGCCCCATGTGAAAGGATGCATTGCTGGAGTAGCTTCATTTTTGTGACACACTCCAGCAATGCTTCACTTTTGCGCTTACAGATACGTCTGAAATACTAACGTATCTAAAAGAACTTCCAACATAATACGTCATAAATTTAATATGACGCATGAGTAGAAGACTGAAGGACTCATTGTTAGAACTGGGGGTCTCTAGTTGGCAGAGGTAGGTACCACTGTCCAAATAGGGACCCTTGCTTCTAGTCAGGGCAAGGAGATAACCCTCTTAGATAACCCCTGCTCGCCCTCAAGGTAGCTTGGCCTGAGCAGTCTAGGCTAACCAGAGGCAATGCGTAAAGTATTTGTACCAACACTCACAGTAACACAGTGAAAACACCACAAACTGATTCCACAACAGTTTAGGAAAATAAAGATATTTATTCTAAATTACACAAGACCAAAACGACAAAAATCCAACACACAGTTCAAGGATATGGTTTCAAAAGAGTTCTTCAGGTTGTGATCAAAGTTCTTTAAGTTACGATCAAATAATCCACGGATGCGTGAAAAGTTCACAGTTGCGTCACGTTGACTCACAGTACCTTTTAGATGCAACAAAGTTCTACAAGCAGGAAGCTGGTGAGGTGGAAAGCAAGCGATGTGTTACTCCTGAGACCCTGGGGAGGCGATGCGACAGCCCCGCTGCAGCAGCGGGCGTGTGGCGACGAATCCGGTCTGTATGGGGAGGAAGGCAGCTTGCGTGGATTCCGGTGCGTAGGTTCCGTGGGAAGTCTGTTCTCGCAAAGGCACGATGCGATGAGCTCGTAGGGGCTGTGACGATCTCCGGGGCGACGATGCGCGGTCCAGCGGTGATCCTCTCCCTCGCAGCTCCTCAATATGATGTTTCTGCGACGATGTTCGCAGCGACGTGATGCGGTCCGCAAGCAAGCGGTGCGGTGATCTCACCCAGCGACGACAGGCTCTGCGACGACACTCGCAGCGATGTTCGATTCTCCCGCACCGGAAGGTGCGTCCCGCAAACGAAGGGTGCGACGGCTCCGGCAGCGACGTCAGGCGCTGCACCGATCTCGACCTTCGTAGCGGCGGGAAACTTCTCGCACTGTCGGGGATGCGCTCCGCAAGCGAGCGATGCGACACTTTTCAGCTTCAAAAGTCTCTCAAGCTTAGTCTCAAGCTTCCCAGCTCAGGTTCAACTTCCAGAGGCCCCACAACTGGATCAAGCACTCTAGGAAGGACAGAACTCTCTCAGAAGAGTTCAGGGAGACTGGGGGTGAAGTCCTTTTGTTCCTGGGACTTCAAAAACAGGGAGCCAGCTCTTCTAAGGCCCTTGGAGATTCCTTCAAGACAGGGGACACAGCTCACAGCAAAGTCCTTCCCCTCTCCTTGGCAGCAAAGCAACAGCAGGTCAGTCCAGCAGAGCAACAGCAGGACAGTCTTCCTTCTTCCTCTGAGTCAGCTTTCTCCTTGGCAGAGGTTCCTTCTTGATTTCCAGGATGATCAAATTTTCTGTTGTCAGGGGTCCTGTACTTATACCCCTAAAGTCTTTGTTCTCTCGGTGCATGTGGGCCCTGAGCCCGGTCTGAACCAGTTCTGGGTGGATCCTGAGCACTTTGTTTTGCTGGCTGCATCTTTCCTTTCAGAGTGAGGGGCAGGGTCCTCAGCCGCCCGCAGGAGGTGGAGCCAGCATTGTGGCAGGCAGGCACAGCCCTATTCAGCCCAGGTGCTAACTCCTCCCACCACTCAGGTAGCAATTGCATTCATTCAGCCTAGTGCTGACTCATCCAGCCTCCGGGGGAATTCCCCAGCCACTGTCACTCACAAACCAGACAGTCAATACACAAACAGGCCCAGGCACACAGAAGGGTCAGACAAGAGAACAGCAACTTTCTAAAAGTGCGGTTCTCAAACACAGGATCTAAAAACCACCTTTCCTAAAAGATGCGTTATTAAATTCTGAGTTCAGGGATACTAGATACTTATGTCCTATCTTGTTCCTATGGGAAGAAATGCTGTTAACCACTGTAGCCAGCATCCCCCATGTTAACCTATGGCGCAAGATAGCCTTACAATAGTGAAAAACGAAAATGCTTGTAATTCACTACCAGAGCATGTCACCTGCACTAGTACATGCTCTACCTTTCACATACACGGCACCCTGCCCAGGGGGGTACCTTGGGCCTTCCATAGGGGTGACTGATGTGCACGAAAAGGGAAGGGTTAGGCCTGGTCAGCGGGGACGCGGACCAGGAGGACATGGCAGTTCTAAACTGCCCGTAGGCGCTGCAGTGGCAGGCCCGAGACACCATTTTAGAGCTACTCCTGTGGGTGGCACAATCAGTGCTGCAGGCCCACTAGTAGCATTTGTCATCACCAGCCCTGGCACACCCAGTGCACTTTACTAGGGACTTCATGGTGACACAAATATGCCAAACATGTATATCCAATCAGAATAACAATTTACATAGGGAGCACTTACACTCTGGCACTGATCAGCAGTGGCAGAGTGTCCAAAGCATCTAAACCAGCAAAAACGAATCCAGCACAGCATCGAAAAAATACAGGAGGCAGAGGCAAAAAGATAGGGGTAATCACGCCAAAGATGTCAGGTCTAACACGTGTCCCCTCCAGCTGAAAGTGGGGAGAACTACCCACCCTCTTGGGAGTTCTCTTCACTAAGGCGGAAAAACCTGGACGGACCATCAGCGTTGGCGTGTTCTGTACCAGGGCGGTGTTCCACCGTAAAGTCCATTCCCTGTAGGGAGATGGACCACCTCAACAGTTTTGGATTTTCGCCCCTCATGTGCATTAACCACCTGAGGGGCCTGTGGTGGGTCTGAACACGAAAGTGAGTTCCAAACAGGTAGGGCCTCAACTTTTTCAGAGCCCAGACCACAGCAAAAGCCTCCCTTTCAATCGCACTCCACTTCTGTTCCCTGGGGAGTAGCCTCCGACTAATGAAAGCTACCGGCTGGTCTCCATTTTCCTCAGTGGCTTGTGAGAGTACTGCTCCCACACCATGCTCTGAAGCGTCCGTCTGAACTATGAACTCACTGGAAAAGTCAGGTGCCTTGAGCACCGGTGCTGTGCACATCGCAGTTTTCAGGGCATCAAAAGCAGTTTGGCAGGCGTCAGTCCAGTCAACTCTTTTGGGCAACTTCTTGGAAGTGAGTTCTGTCAAGGGGGCGACAATGGTGCCATATCCCTTGACAAACCGTCTGTAATACCCGGTGAGTCCTAAAAAGACCCTCACCTCTGTCTGGGTCTTGGGGGGCTCCCAAGCCAGAATGGTATCAATCTTTGCCTGTAGGGGCGCCACCTGGCCACTCCCCACCTGGTGTCCCAAATACACCACAGATCCCTGCCCTATCTGGCACTTGCTGGCCTTGATAGTGAGGCCTGCCTTTTGCAGAGCCTTCAACACTTCGCAGAGGTGTTGCAGGTGTTCCTCCCACGTGGAGCTGAACACCGCAATGTCATCCAGGTATGCGGCGCTGAATTCCTCCAGCCCGGACAGTACCTGGTTAACCAGTCTCTGGAACGTGGCAGGGGCATTCTTCAACCCAAAGGGCATGTCCACGCCAGGACAGCGCCGGGCGCGGGCCACGCTGCCCATTTTAACCCTGTTCTCAGGTACGACTCCAACACGCTGCTCGCTATGCGCCCGACAACAGCAAACCATAGCTGCAGGGATCACCGTCCTATTGCTCACCTCTGGGGACCTTTTTCATGCCGCTTCTGTAGATGGTCATCTTTGGGACCCACCGGCATCATCCCACATCCTCCCCCTCCACCTGCACATAAGCCAATTACTTTTCGTTGTGGACTTATTAACGCCAGATCCTTAGCCTGTCACGGACAGGATACCCATGACCTCGTACTTTCCCATGATCTAGACGCACTGTTTATCACCGAGTCTTGGCTAAATGACTCATCTAATCCAGATCTGGCAACTGCCCTTCCCCCTGATTTTACGATTCTCAGACGAGATAGACCAGTCGGCAGGGGAGGCGGGTTAGCCATCATCATCAGAAAAGATGTTAGATACCACACATTTGAACTGACCTCACTCAAGGACTGCGAGAGTTTAGGCTTTGTGATTCATATCAACTCTTCTACCTCCTTTACGGGTGGACTTGTGTATCGCCCCCCCGGAAACGCCACGCCTTTCCTGGACTCCCTGGATGATACTCTTGGATCTCTCCTGACCCATTACCCCAGCTTTACTCTTGTCGGCGATTTCAATCTTCATTTAGAATCCCGCGTAGACCCCCACACCTTAACCTTTCAACAATCCCTTGATATCTTTGGTCTTTCTCAACTGGTCGTGCCCCCCACACATTCGGCTGGACACACTTTAGATGGCATCTGCACCAATTCAGCCACTCTAACTATATCCCCCCCAATCCCACAAATTTGGACTGACCACCATTTTATACCTTTTTTCATCAAGGCAAAACCCTCTTCCCATCCATTCATTAAGAATTCCCCTTCAACTTTTGCGATAAACTGGAAGAAAGTAGCTGAGTCCATTAAGTCCCATCCTCAGCTCCCCACCCACCCTCCCACTATCGTAGGAGATGTATCGCAAGATTCCAAAAATTTCCATATTTGGATCAATAAACTGGTTCTGGATAAGTCCAACTCAACCAACCAAAAACCAATCTCCCATAAAAGGAAGCCCAATGCCCCGTGGTACACTCAGGCCCTCACCGATAGCCATCGTACGTGTAGGATTCTTGAAAGAGAGTGGAGGAAAACATACGACCCCACCTCCAGAACCCTATACATTAGGCAGAGGAAACTATATCTGTCCCACATAAAGAAAGCCAAAAAAGAGTTTTTTACCACAGCTATAGAAGTAGCTAATCAAAAACAACAAACCATTTTCAATATTGTTAAGTCCTTCACCCACCCTAAAGCCCTGGCATTGGAAATCCCCCCATCTCAAACTCTCTGCAACCAAATCGCTGATTTCTTTGTAGAGAAAATTAATAACATCCACAAGGATTTCCCTCCCCCTGCCACCCCTTCCCTACCTCACAACACTGATTCACCCTCGTTTTGTAATTTTTCACCAGTATCTCTGCTTCAATCCCAGAAGGCCATCATCACTTGCCGTTCGGGAGCCCCCACCGACTCCTGTCCTCCGGCTATCCTCCATCTTCTCATTGAGGCCGTCAACCCCCTTATCAATTCCATCATTAATCAATCCCTCAATTCAGGAACAGTTCCGGCTGAATGGAAGAAAGCCATTGTAAAGCCTCTAATGAAAAAACATAATAAACCCCCCACAGACCTTTCCAATATGCGCCCAATTTCCTTACTCCCTGCACTAGGCAAAATTACCGAGCAAATAGTACAGGCAGAGTTAAAGGCCTTTGTGGAGAACAACCATATCCTCCATCCACAGCAATCTGGTTTCCGCTCCGGCCATTCTACTGAAACTGCTCTGATCGAGTTATCCGACACCATTAAGTTCCTGCAGGATGAGGGGAAACACGCAGTACTCATCCTGCTCGACTTAACCGCAGCATTTGATACCATCTCTCATGCAATTCTCATCCACAGAATGCGCGAAATTGGTGTGTCGGGTACCGCTCTGAAATGGATATCTTCATTTCTATCCAACAGATCACAAACAGTCTCACTTGGCCCCTTTCTCTCAAGCGAAAGAACCATTCTATCAGGTGTGCCCCAGGGGTCCATTCTTAGCCCACTTTTCTTCAATATTTATATGGCCCCCCTGCTTACCCTGATTGAATCCCACGGCATCCTCGTAACATCTTACGCTGACGACACCCAACTTGTCGTCACCTTAGATAAAAAACTTCCTGATGCCGCTCTTAGATTCCAGAATTGCCTCTCCCAAGTCTTTGCGTGGCTTAACAATAACCACCTCAAGTGCAATAGCGCTAAAACTGAAATTATACCCTTAGGTAAAGACACCCTCTTTTCTCCAAAAGATTGGTGGCCCCAACACTCTGAGGCTCCCCCCTGTGCAGTCTCATCGGCCCGCAATCTGGGTGTCCAATTCGACTCGTCCATCAGTTTTGACGACCATGCGCGCATCACTGCAGGGTGCTGTTTTAACCTCATTAGACAGCTAAAGAAATTCTTCGACTTTCTCCCTATTTCTGCCAGGAAATCAGTAGCCGTGGCTCTGATCCTATCCAGGCTAGATTATTGCAATGGTCTCCTGGCAGGTATAAAAAAGTCCACCCTCAAGAAGCTACAGAGCGTCCAGCATGCGGCGGCCAGGCTCGTTCTTGGTCTCCCGAGAAGGTCCTCGGCCTCTGCGGCCCTCAACACCCTCCATTGGCTGCCCCTCCACAAAAGGATCCTCTTTAAACTCCTTGTTACGGTCTTTAAAGCCACCAAGAACACAGGCCCCTCCTACCTTGTCAAGCGCTTTCCTCAGTACACTCCATCGCGTTGCCTGAGGTCATCAGGAGCCAATCTGGTTACCATACCCAGGTTTAGGCTCAAAACGAAAGGTGGAAAGACCTTTTCGCTTCTAGCGGCTAAGGCATGGAACGGCCTTCCCCCTATCCTCAGGCACGCCCCCTCGGAAAACCTCTTCAGGAAACTCCTGAAAACTTGGATCTTCCCCCAACCTGACTCTTTGGTCCTCGCAGCCATATGATTCCTGTTCCCATCAAGTTGGTCTCTTCTGATTGCTCAGCGCCAAGATGCTCCTTTCGGAGCGATAGCCGCGCTTTACAAAAATTAATAAATATCAAATATCAAATGACACGGAACTGGAAGTGCACCTCTGGCGTCGAAAATGCTGACCTCTCTTTGGCCCCATCAGTTAAGGCAATCTGCCAGTACCCCGAAGTCAAATCAAATGTACTGAGGTACTTGGCAGCTCCCAACCGATCCACGAGCTCATCAGCTCTGGGGATAGGGTGTGCGTCAGTCTTCGTGACCGCATTGAGCCCACGGTAGTCCACGCAAAACCGGAGTTCTGGAGGGCCACCGGGGGTAGCAGCTTTCTTGGGAACCAAGACCACTGGGCTAGCCCAGGGGCTGCTGGAGGGCTCAATCACCCCTAGCGCCAACATCTTGGAAACCTCTTCCTTGATGCTGGCCCTGACCTTGTGTAATGACCGGATTTTCTGCTTAGATGGGGATCAGCCCCTAGGGGCCCCTCTAACCCAGCCAAAACGTAATCACATCCCTCCTCAGGACCATCTATCCAGGCACCTGGGTACCTACCTGAGGATGGGGAACTCGCAATATACAAGCTCATATTATCAGAAACACCACTAAATCTATAGGGATACTAAGAATACTCACTGATTACTAAGGATATTCATGCCCTACACTGCCTTACAGTCTCGCGGCCACTCAGACCCAGACTAATCTACCCCAGGGCAGATATGACACACAATCCGGTGCGTCTACACATGGGCCTGCAGAACCCAATGCTCTCTTTTCCAAACGGTTTACAATCCGGCAAACCTACACGCCAGTCATCCCCCCTGACGCTCTCACTTACACTCGGTCCACAGTCCCGCGAACCTCCACGTTGGTCTCCCCCCCAACGCTCTCATTAACGCCGCATATCAACGACGACCACATTCCTATGAGCACCTTCAGTTATATGTTGGGAAGTCTATCTCTCCCTATTCACTAAGGGCTTGCTACTACAATATTAGGAGTTAGCCAATTAATATAATGTACCTCTTATTCTTGGCATCATAGGTCCACTCGCTCCCTATTTATGTGATCACCACTTACCTGATTGGGGTTACTCATCCATTCATAAAAATGAAAATCACCTAGGAGATACATTTACCTGGATTGAACAAGAATACAAGGCACATGGCAGTTTGCTACAAACTGGGGTTTTATTAGAACAATATAAACACCTACACAGATCTGTAACTGACAAAGACTATAGATAGAACACACCGCTGAAAGGGAAAAGATTAGACATACAATAGCCTAGGGAATAAGGACAAGATTAAGATGCAAGTGTAAAGTAAACTAATGTGATGGAATTAATATCACCTGATTAGTGTGAAGTCTTGTTCTAGCTGTCATCTGGGTTCCTCTCTCGTCTGTGCCTTGGCTCATCTCAGACTCTCTCTCTCTCCTGCACTCTAGGATACACCTCTGCGCTGATCACTTTGCACTGGACTCCTCTCCCCCACGAACTGTCTCCACCTGCCAACTTCAATCTAATGGTTTCTGCCGCTCTGATCACCGTTCATTCCACTAGCTTGTTCATTCTGGGTACGATCTCTGTGCCAATGTCCAATTAACTCCAGCTGCTCCCACAGGTTAGTCCACGATCTCTCCTCCGTCTCTTCTAAAAGGCATTACTTCAGACTCCAGCTATTCACACCTCCTCCTGATAAGTAACTGCTTCTGACTGCTTCCTTCAGTTCCAGCTCACTGACTGTCTGTTTGTCTTCTCTCTGTTCCAAGCATGTCCTGTCTCCTCTACTCTTGCAATTCCACTCCTCCAACTCTACCAACACTCTCTGCTCCTTCAATTCAAGTCAAATCTCTCTAGCTTGAACCCTCTCCGCTCTGCCAACTCCACTCGACTGCTTGGCTCCACCACCTCCACTCGACTGCTTACCACTCCTCCACCTCAACACGACTGCTTGGCTCCGCCTCTGCACTTCACTGATATAGAATGCTGTTTCCTCATGGAAAGTTCCAGCCATCAGCCTGCCGCCCACCAGATCTCTGCACCACTTCGCATCAAGGACACACACCCAGCTGGCCAGCCTTTTGTGGTGTCTTCGACACAGAGAATAATACAGCCTACCGATAAGGGCTGGCCCAGACCGGTTCTCTCCAAGTGAACAACAGCTTTAACTATAAACTTTACCTTTACCCTGAAAAGCCTCTCAGCTCCCTCAAGATGGAGTCCCTCTAGTTCTAGGCCTGTAGGCCTGAAAGGGATGAAATACCCCTTAGCTCTGTCAGAATACCTACATAAACCATACTAATGTGTCTAATATAAGCAAGTATGTCAAAGCCAATAGGCAATAGACAGATTAGAGTCAAGAATAAGGGATCTATCATCATATTAAGCAGCTATCCTCTTCTAGGTCTGGAAGAAAGGGCTTAAAAGGGCCAACACAGGCTAAGAATACCTATCCTAGATGTGAGCAAGATTAAAGTCTATACTACTGCCCACTAGGGCCAAAAACCATGTCAGCACACCTTGTCAGCTACCCTGTAAAATTTTTGCTTCACAGGCAGACTGTCTCCAGTGTCCACGTCATGGACACACCAGTTGGTGACTCCTGGGGTCAGGGAGAACAGAGAGGAGAACTGACCCAACACTTGGCGACAGTCACTCTGCTGTTCTGGGGTCAGGGTGGGCAAGAGGACCACACCATCCACTGACCCATCTTGCTCTTTAACTGCCAGGAGGTCAGGGAGAGGATCGCTATCCTCTTCCATTCCTGCATCTGTAGCCATGAGCATGGTTACTTCAGACCTCTCAAAGTGTGGTTTGAGGCGGTTCACGTGCAAGACTCTCAGGGGCTGCCTGGGAGTCTTCAGGTTAACCAGGTAGGTTACCTCACTCTTCCTTTCCACCACCTCATATGGCCCAGACCACTTGTCTTGGAGCGCGCAAGGCTCCACTGGCGCCATCACCCACACTTTCTGCCCAGGTTGAAATTCGACCAGAGTGGTATTCTGATCGTACCATCTTTTCATTTCTTCCTGGCTTGCTTCCAGGTTCGCCTGAGCGAGTTTCCTGAAGCGTTGTGTCTGGTTGCGGAAGGCCAGCACATAGCTGAACACATCCTGGGGGGTTTTCCCACGGGACTTTTCCCAACCCTCCTTCACCAGCGAGAGAGGTCCTCTAACATGGTGGCCATACAGGAGTTCGAAGGGACTGAACCCTAAGGACTTCTGAGGCACCTCCCTGTAGGCAAACAAATGCATGGTAACAAGACGTCCCACTTCCGTCTCATGGGCTCCGCTAGGCCCATAATCATGCCTTTCAGGGTCCGGTTGAACCTTTCAACCAGCCCATTTCCTTGAGGGTGGTAAGGAGTGGTGAACTTATAAGTTACCCCACATTCCTCCCACAGAGACTTCATGTACCTAGAGATGAAGTTGGTACCCCGGTCGGAGACCACCTCTCTGGGGAACCCCACACGGGAAAAGATCCCCATCAATGCACGGCCCACCACGGGTGCTGTGATTGTCCTGAGAGGGACTGCTTCTGGGTACCGGGTGGCATGGTCCACCAAGACCAGGATGAACCTGTTGCCTAAGGCTGTCTTGGGGACCAGGGGCCCTACGATATCTATGCCCACCCGCTCGAAAGGGTTGCTCACCACTGGGAAGGGTTGAAGGGGGGCCTTCAACTTCATTCCAGTCTTGCCACTAGCTTGACAGGTTTGGCAAGATCTGCAAAAGGAACCGACGTGCTTTCTCATCTGGGGCCAGTGGAAGTGGGTGACAAGCCGGTTCAGGGTCTTGTCTTGCCCCAGATGTCCTGCGAGAGGCACGTCATGAGCCAGACCCATTAGGAAGTTTCTGAAGCGCTCGGGTACCACCAGCACATGGGCTGCACCGGGTTCAGCAAACTTAGGCTCGCTATAAAGTAGGTCACCTTCCCAGTAAACATAGTGATCTTTGACTGCTCCACCTGCTGCCTGATCTACAGCATGTTGCCGCAGACCAATGAGGGAAGGGCATTCCTTCTGCGCCTGGCAGAACTCCTCCCTGGAGGGACCACCTTCTTGCTGCCAATGGGTCAGCTCAGGTAGGTCGCCCAGTTCGCCCACCTGTTCCCCTGTAGGTTCCAGGGCATCCCCCTCAGGTTCTGCTTCCTCCTGGACCGTGGGAACGGCTGGGGCTGGTTTCCCGCGCCCTCTGCCTCTTCCTCTCCTGGCAGGTCTCTGGGCCACTGTTTCAGGCTCCAGTTCTGCTGATTCACCCTTACTGGCTGCCATTGCACGCGTGGTCACGCAGATCCACGCAGGCAGACCCAACATCTCCAAGTGAGTTCGGTGTTCTATGTTCTTCCATGGAGAACTCTCTAGGTCGTTACCTAACAGACAGTCGACAGGCAAGGCATCGCTAACAACTACCTCCAAAAGACCAGAGACTCCTCCCCATTCAAAGGAAACCTTCGCTAACTTGCAGAGGCGCACTGAGCTGTCAGCGGCCACTACAGGGCGGAGTACGCCAGGGATGATTTGCTCGTCAGACACCCAATGACACCTTACGGATGTCACACTGACTCCGGTGTCTCTCAGTGCTTCAACCTCCCTCCCATTGATGGTCACCTTCTGCCCATATTTCTTAGTGTTAGAGGGCAGTAAGGTTTCCGGGACCATCTCTCGGTCTCCTAGCGAGACAAGGGTCATGACTGCTAGCTCTCCCCAGTCACTAGAAACCAAATCCCGACCCAAAGCTACACTAGCTAACGCTGGGGCGGGAGCACCAGTGGGTGCGGGCTTCTTCTTGGGACATTTCGGAGCAATATGGCCCACCTCATTGCAGTGATAGCAGGTAGGGGGACCCTGGTTATTTCTCTTGTCTCTATTGTCCCGCCTGCCCTTAGAGGGCCATGGCTGTTTAGATTTGGGGGGTTGTGACTCCTTTTCCAGGGAACTATTTTGGGGCCCTTGTGAGAACTCCTTTTGGTTACCCTTGTCCCCCCCACTTTTCTGCTGGGGACCCTGCCCACCTTTGGCTGTGGTACCCACAATTCCTCTGTGGACCCTGGTACTGGTCCAGCGGTCCGCCTCCTTAGCAAGCTCAATGGGGTCTGTCAGCTTGCTGTCTAAAAGATGCTGGCGCAGCTCTGGAACACAAAGACTACTCAAGTGCTCCCAACTGATTAAATGCAACAACCCCTTCAAATCAGTTACTTTACTGCCCTTCATCCAACCTTCCAGTGCACGCGAGTATCCATTCACACACTCCATCCAAGTCTCAGACTCTTTCTTCTTGGAGTTTCTAAACTGCAGTCTGTACTGCTCTGGAGTAAGGCCATACCTGAGACATAAGGCCTCCTTCATATTGGGGTAGGTCATGGCACCTGCCAACTCTAAGGGCTCTAGAGCGCTCCTCCCAGAAGCCTCAAAATGTTTCCACAGGCCCGCCCCCCAATACTTATCAGGCACACCATTCATCTTCAATGCAATCTCATACGAAGTGAACCAGGCATAAATATCCTCACTCCTCTGGTAATTCTGTACCAGGTCTTTGGGAATATATACCTTACCCCCATGCACTGGCTGCGCGCTGCCACCATTTGAACTGGCATCCACCTCCTTGTTTTTCAGATCCAGCTCTTTCATTCTCAACTCGTGAGCCAAAAGCAATTTCTTTTCCTCTAAGGCACGGGCATTCTTGCTCTCCTCCGCCGCCTTCTCTACTTCCAATTGCTTCATTTTCATTTTCATGACCTCCAAGTCATACTCTCTTATTCTTTGATTTTCCTGTAACTCTTCTGGGGTGAGGACCCTACTGGAGTGGTTGCTGCCAGCTCCTGAGCCTACTCTGCCCACTGGCAGATCTTTGCCTTGGAAAGCACTGTCTAAATCCACAACATCATTTCCTTCTTGTGCCTCCCAATGGGTTTTCAAGATTCTCTGCAACTCCTCCTTCCTGTAGGCGCTCTTTATGGGGCACTCAAACTGCTGGCAGAAGTACCTAAGATGCTTTACTGGGTAGGAGTACAGATCTTCAATCGAGAATTCCAAATCTATCTCTGCCTCCTCACTGGGCGCCTTCCCATTCAGAGACATGATGCTTTTCGAAGAGTTACTCAAAAATAGAACTCAAAAAACAATAGTATGCGGTGGCGTAGTGGTCTGCACTCACTAGTGATGTACACCAATTACTGTGGGTCAAGTACAAATACAAGTTCAAATCCCACCGCCTGACCACCAATGTTAGAACTGGGGGTCTCTAGTTGGCAGAGGTAGGTACCACTGTCCAAATAGGGACCCTTGCTTCTAGTCAGGGCAAGGAGATAACCCTCTTAGATAACCCCTGCTCGCCCTCAAGGTAGCTTGGCCTGAGCAGTCTAGGCTAACCAGAGGCAATGCGTAAAGTATTTGTACCAACACTCACAGTAACACAGTGAAAACACCACAAACTGATTCCACAACAGTTTAGGAAAATAAAGATATTTATTCTAAACTACACAAGACCAAAACGACAAAAATCCAACACACAGTTCAAGGATATGGTTTCAAAAGAGTTCTTCAGGTTGTGATCAAAGTTCTTTAAGTTACGATCAAATAATCCACGGATGCGTGAAAAGTTCACAGTTGCGTCACGTTGACTCACCGTACCTTTTAGATGCAACAAAGTTCCACAAGCAGGAAGCTGGTGCGGTGGAAAGCAAGCGATGCGTTACTCCTGAGACCCTGGGGAGGCGATGCGACATCCCCGCTGCAGCAGCGGGCGTGTGCCGACGAATCCAGTCTGTATGGGGAGGAAGGCAGCTTGCGTGGATTCCGGTGCGTAGGTTCCGTGGGAAGTCTGTTCTCGCAAAGGCACGATGCGATGAGCTCGTAGGGGCTGTGACGATCTCCGGGGCGACGATGCGCGGTCCAGCGGTGATCCTCTCCCTCGCAGCTCCTCGATATGATGTTTCTGCGACGATGTTCGCAGCGACGTGATGCGGTCCGCAAGCAAGCGGTGCGGTGATCTCACCCAGCGACGACAGGCTCTGCGACGACACTCGCAGCGATGTTCGATTCTCCCGCACCGGAAGGTGCGTCCCGCAAACGAAGGGTGCGACGGCTCCGGCAGCGACGTCAGGCGCTGCGCCGATCTCGACCTTCGTAGCGGCGGGAAACTTCTCGCACTGTCGGGGATGCGCTCCGCAAGCGAGCGATGCAACACTTTTCAGCTTCAAAAGTCTCTCAAGCTTAGTCTCAAGCTTCCCAGCTCAGGTTCAACTTCCAGAGGCCCCACAACTGTATCAAGCACTCTAGGAAGGACAGAACTCTCTCAGCAGAGTTCAGGGAGACTGGGGGTGAAGTCCTTTTGTTCCTGGGACTTCAAAAACAGGGAGCCAGCTCTTCTCAGGCCCTTGGAGATTCCTTCAAGACAGGGGACACAGCTCACAGCAAAGTCCTTCCCCTCTCCTTGGCAGCAAAGCAACAGCAGGTCAGTCCAGCAGAGCAACAGCAGGACAGTCTTCCTTCTTCCTCTGAGTCAGCTTTCTCCTTGGCAGAGGTTCCTTCTTGATTTCCAGGATGATCTAATTTTCTGTTGTCAGGGGTCCTGTACTTATACCCCTAAAGTCTTTGTTCTCTCAGTGCATGTGGGCCCTGAGCCCGGTCTGAACCAGTTCTGGGTGGATCCTGAGCACTTTGTTTTGCTGGCTGCATCTTTCCTTTCAGAGTGAGGGGCAGGGTCCTCAGCCGCCCCGCAGGAGGTGGAGCCAGCATTGTGGCAGGCAGGCACAGCCCTATTCAGCCCAGGTGCTAACTCCTCCCACCACTCAGGTAGCAATTGCATTCATTCAGCCTAGTGCTGACTCATCCAGCCTCCCGGGGAATTCCCCAGCCCCTGTCACTCACAAACCAGACAGTCAATACACAAACAGGCCCAGGCACACAGAAGGGTCAGACAAGAGAACAGCAACTTTCTAAAAGTGCGGTTCTCAAACACAGGATCTAAAAAACACCTTTCCTAAAAGATGCGTTATTAAATTCTGAGTTCAGGGATACTAGATACTTATGTCCTATCTTGTTCCTATGGGAAGAAATGCTGTTAACCACTGTAGCCAGCATCCCCCATGTTTACCTATGGAGCAAGATAGCCTTACAATAGTGAAAAACGAAAATGGTTGTAATTCACTACCAGAGCATGTCACCTGCACTAGTACATGCTCTACCTTTCACATACACGGCACCCTGCCCAGGGGGGTACCTTGGGCCTTCCATAGGGGTGACTGATGTGCACGAAAAGGGAAGGGTTAGGCCTGGTCCGCGGGGACGCGGACCAGGAGGACATGGCAGTTCTAAACTGCCCATAGGCGCTGCAGTGGCAGGCCCGAGACACCATTTTAGAGCTACTCCTGTGGGTGGCACAATCAGTGCTGCAGGCCCACTAGTAGCATTTGTCATCACCAGCCCTGGCACACCCAGTGCACTTTACTAGGGACTTCATGGTGACACAAATATGCCAAACATGTATATCCAATCAGAATAACAATTTACATAGGGAGCACTTACACTCTGGCACTGATCAGCAGTGGCAGAGTGTCCAAAGCATCTAAACCAGCAAAAACGAATCCAGCACAGCATCGAAAAAATACAGGAGGCAGAGGCAAAAAGATAGGGGTAATCACGCCAAAGATGTCAGGTCTAACACTCATTTATGAGGCCATGCATCACTTTAACGCCACCGATGCGTCACTTTTTGTGACGCACGAGTGCTGTAAAAAATGCACCTTATTCAGTCATATTTACAAAGTGACGCATCTAGGTAGTTACGTCACTTTCTAAGCACCTGCGCCACATTATTCCTACCTCAGGTGTAATGTATGCAAAAGGGACGTATTGACGCAAGAAAGGGTCGTAGAGGTGACACAGTGAATAAACTGGGGGCCTCATTTCTGAAAAGTGACGCACCGCTGCGTGAAAACAGCGATGCGTCACTTTTCTGTGCGCACTCCTTACGACATTCCAGATGTGTCATATTTAATGTATGACGAATCATGTCGCAAGGAGTTACAGATACGTCAGTATTTCTGACATATCTGTAAACACAAAAGTGACGCATTGCTGGAAAGCCCCATGTGAAAGGTCTTGCATCAGTCTTATGCCTGCTGTTGATGCAGGCGAAAGATTTTGACGCAACAGCATCCTAAAAGTGACGCAGTGAAATCTCACTGCGTCACTATTACGAAGCTTTTTGCAGGGGAACGCCCCCTCTGCATACATTATACCTGACGCAGGTATAATGTGGCGCAGGGTTTTAAAAAGTGACCCATCTACCTAGATGCGCCACTTTTTAAATATAGCGCAACGAGGCGCATTTTTTACACCGCTGGTGCTTCACAAAAAGTGACGCACAGGCGGCGCTAAACTGTCGCAAGGCCTTCATAAATAAGGCCCTGGATTTTCCCCATGCTTCGATCCCCGGTGCGCTTCCCGGTGCGCGTACCGGGCGCTGCCCCCGCGCAAATCGAATTTTTTTTTTTAAATGCCCCGCGGGACCCTATTTTAGCCCCCACATCAAACCTAGGGGGTCAGGAGGGGGTCTACCCTGCCCCCTTATAGTCATTTCTCCCTTTTTTTTGTCACCTCTTGTGTCACGATCCTACTGAGACACAAGATGGTGGCCGCTCCGGACTGTTTCGAATGTTTACAGACACCCGTGAGCCAATCAGCTTTCTGTGCGCAAGTCGCGTTGCACGCCCGGTGCGCTCCCCGGTGCGCGTACCGGGGCGCGCCTATAGATATATATATTTTTTTGAACCTAAATTACTCAAAAACCACTGGAGCACATATCTTGAGACATAGCAAAGGCACATCGGGCTACCAGTCCCTACAATTTTGCCAAGTTTGGTGGAAATCCATTCAGCCGTTCGGGCTAAAAGTGAGGTTGACCGCCCTATGGAAATTAACATGGGGAAAACGAGTTTTGGGACCCCCCTTTTATCTCGGCCCCGCTTGACGAATCCCCCCCAAAATTTCAGAGAAGGACCGGAGCTCGAAGAGGCCATTTTGAGGAAATTTTCAGGCAGATTCGTCAACCGGCGCCAAAGTTATTCCAAATAGAATTTTGAGATTTAACATTGAAAAAAATCCTAACTATAACTACCTACTGGCGACCACCAGTAGGTTGGATTGGATATATCTTGTGCCCACTGGGGCCTTACTTAAGGGCTGTTATGAAATGTGAGCATGAAATAATCTTATGAAAATTATATATGATTTTGATACATGCACCTATTTAAACTATGAGAAATTGTTTCCGCTTGTTGCCCTGCACATATGCCAATTGTCAGTAATATGCACATTACGGTGTGTAAAATGTTAAATATGAACTATGATAAGGCGCTCTGAAATTCCTAAGAGTACCTCTCTTTAATATGCATTATTTTGAATGTTATCATATCCTTTATCATATCCTTTGCACAATGGCTAAGTGTATCTGTCTTCTAGCTCCGGCACGTTAAAAGATACCTGAAAAGTCTCTTCACTATGTTTACACGCATGGTGAAACCATGTGATGTTTATTTAAGTGCTCTAAACATTCAAACTCGCACTCGTGAACAAGAAAGCTAGCCCTTCGAAACGCGTCGAGTTGAAGCGTAACTGAATAAACACGCTTTATGGAACAAAGCGGCCTGGACATTGGATTTTGTGCTTGAAGTAAAAAAAGAACCGATCTGGTGGATATTTTGGGATTCATAACCCCGTAAATGTAAATGTATTGGCATTTATATAGCGCACTACTTACCCGTAGGGTCCCAAGGCGCGTCGACCGCTGCGAAACCCTTCCTGGCTTCCCTGAGAGATGATCCCTTAATGGGTATCTCCAGGGTGAGACCAGGCATCCCCGGCGGTCTGGTGGGGCCGTTAGTGAAGATGAGGCAAGCTAATGCCCAGAGTTGCCGAGTGTGATCGCTGATCAGAGTGGGCACCGAGGCGAGAGAATTATCGAGTCCGCTGACCCTGGTCCAGAAACCTGCCGCGCCGGGAATCGAACCCTGGTCCCGGGCCGTCCTCTGCTCTCGGGTCTGCCGCCTCTAGCCAGTGAGCCACACTACTTCACCTGGCCCGCCGCTGTCAGTGGCAGGGGCTTCCAATACGAAAT